>NC_041060.1:31145981-31445981 GCF_900634775.1 Gouania willdenowi
ATTTCACAGTTTTCTTTTGTGCAAAATCTCTCATTCTATGTAGCAAAAAAGTTGTTATTCGTAAGTCCAAACTTCTTGGATAGTTGTTCAAAGCTAGCAAAAGTGTTATTGATATAAAGGTCTTTGATGCTATGTACTGTATACCCTTGTCATACCAAATTTTGAAGCCTTTATCGAGTAAAGATGGTTGGAAAAGATACTTGTTTAAAATAGGCAAGTGGATCAATATGTTTTGAAGTTCCAAGCATTTTCTAAACTGTCTTATAATGCGTAATGATTGAGTTACAATAACATTCACTAGTGAAGGCAAGAATGCACTTAGCAAAGCAGGGAGAGAGTGGGGCTTACTGGTGTTCATTTCAATCAGGAGCCAAGCAGGGGTCTTACCATTCCACTCCTTTAGCATTCAAATTTGCAGCCCAATAATATGAGCGTAGATTTGGTAATGAGAGCCCACCCATTTTTTTGGGTCTTTCTATGAATAATTTTCTTATATGGGCGGGTTTACCATGCCAAATAAAGGAGGAGATCATGTGGTTAAAGTCCTTAAAAAATGATTGAGGTATAAAGATAGGTACGGCTTGAAACAAATATAGGAATTTAGGCACACTTTTCATCTTAACAGAGTTTGTTCTCCCAATGAAAGACAAGGGAAAAATTAATCATTGTTTAATGTGTTTGCACTGTTGAAAAATTGATTTAAAAAAATTGTAATAAGATTTGGTTACTTTTACCACCAGGTATGTAAAATAGTCAGTTGTGAGTTAAAATGGCAGATTAGGATATTCTTCAGCTTTTCTATTAATAGGGAAGTACTCGCTTTTATTTATATTAAAGGAGGGTGTTATGTAAAATCGACTTATCCAAGATTTATATCATGTTACTATATCATTCTCTCATTAATAACATGCCTGGAGTGTTGCTTTGGCTCATTCATGTATGTTTGAGTAATCTTTAAAAACTCTGACGGCATCCATTTTAGATGTAGATTTGCCTGAGTCCTCCGAGGAACGCCCCCACCTTCTAGAAATGCCTCGGACCTTTCGTCACCGCCCACCACGCCACAGCAGAGCGCCCCTCCCTCGCGTCTCGAGCAGTCAGCAGCACAGCATTTTATTGCAAAACATAGCTTCATAATGATGTATGCGACTTTATAACAACATGTAGCTTCATAATGTAACATAACTGGCCCGAGCCAAATATTCGGCTCCAAAATGTAACTATATATGTAGCTTTTAAAATAAAATAAATTATTAATCAAACGTTTCGCTGTTGCCCTTTATGATAAAAAAAATATTGTGCATTTTATGTTAAATTTATGATTTCATTGCAACATAGTTTCATTATATATTACTGAATTGCAAAATGTAGCTTCGAAATTACGTATATTTATTTATTCATTTATGACAAGAAGGTTGAATATTACCAAGCAGGCACATCTGACCTCGTAACTCATTCAGTGCCATCCATCCATCCATCCATCCATCCATCTTCATACCCGCTTATTCCCGTTTATCAGGGTCTCGGGGGTCTGCCGGTGCCAATCTCTGGCTCTCATAGGGCGCTGGGCGGGGGTACACCCTGGACAGGGCGCCAGTCCATTCAGTGCCAGCCATTTTCAAATTTTGACTGATTTTTAAAGACCCACAGAATATTTTCTACTATGACTAACTGAAATCTGACACCAGATTCTGAAAGAATGAAGCCCCTACTTTCATCAAAAAAAAGAATTGTTTCGTTCTTTTGTAATCAGTCATTGAATAGAGCAAGTTTTACACAAATCTTTCAGTTTCAGAGCAAAAAGCTGAGAAAAAAGCCTTTTTCTAAAAATACCCTGTCAGTGACTTTAAAGCAATTTTTTGCTTTAGTGACAACTCTAACATCTGAACATTGTTTTCTTATATAAAACTAAACAAAAAAACACAGACCAGGCTTTTGATGGCAAAATTATTATTATTTATCTATTTGGGGCAGAGTTGAATGTATTTCTTACTCTATTTTGGCGTTCCTCCAACTTTCTCTCTCGTCAGTCTGCGCACACGCAACTTCCTCCCGGACATACAGAGTGTCACTACGTTCCTCTTTTTTTTATATCGTTTTATCTCACCATCGCCACACTGTCCATGAGTTCCACACATGCTCTGGTCGAGTGTGCGCTGCTGGGAACGTCACTTCTCGTACGTAGCGCCATTTTCTGTCTCGTAAACGCCTTTCCTCCTCTCCCTCTAAGCTCTGCTGAACACGGATGAACTCTCATCCAAAGATGCGCTGCTACCTCCTACGTGTCACCTATTATTTTGCACTCTATTGGCTGATGAGGGTGCCCTTCAGACTTCAGTTAGGTTGCACAGTTTCCTTTACGGCATGAAGTCTCCTTCTCACTGCCTCAGGTGTGCATATCAATCCATTTACAGCTTTTTATGGTCACTTTTTACTGGAACCAGACTGATACACCTCTTCGTCCGCTCTTCTTATCATGAACTATCTCCGCTCCGTCTGTCCATCCTCCTAAGAAGCGACTCCATCAGCCTCAGAGTCCAGTATTATCAAAAGCCGCCAACAATTTCCGGGAACTATTTGAAATTTCCAGGAACTCTTCCTCTAAACGGCTCTGTGTGTGTTCAGCATCTACATTCAAGGTGACGCATTTGGTTATGTAGCATGTGGTGAAAATATCAGCGTTTATAATGCCGTATCCGTGGAGAAATGTGCATTTTTTGCTGTTTGCTTTCAGCACAGCCGCGGCCATTGCCCACCAATAACTTTTGGATCCTATCATAACTTCCGGGTCCCGTCCGTCCGGTCTAAACAGCAAACAGTCAAACAAACATGAAAATAAACAAATGTTTTAAAATCATCAAATAAGTCCAAAATGACGCATGCACACACTCGGGCTATGTGCAAGCTGTTCATAAAGTTTCAGATCGAACAGACACCACATCAGGGAGAAATTTGCTCCACAAACACACACACATACAGACGCATGCATTCAGAACTTCCTTGCTTTTACAGATAGATAAATGGGGTGTCATGCATTCACTTTGCTGGTATTGATATCCGGTCATTTCACTGCACACCTTGGCTGGCCCTAGTAGTGACAGACAACATTCATCACCATATTCATAGAATTTTAATTAGCTCTGGGCACAAGCCAATATCATCAGCTTTTCTTTCTGTCCTTTTCCCCAGTATACAGCTGTGCATGCTAATAATGGTGTTTCCCTGACAGACGCAGTGAGTACAAGGACACAGCATCAGAAAAGAAAACAGTGAGCGCAGGACTAAAGGTTGACGGTTTATGATGACGATGAAAAATGGAAACAGAGGAAGGAATAGCATGACGTGAAATGCAAATAGTAAAGTCACCTTGGAATAATTTCAAAATGATTAAAAGACAAGCTTCTGCGATGACTGTATCAAAAAAACAGTCAATACAACTCAATCCCAAGAAGCTGCATTTGAAGTTCCTGTTGTGTCCTGAAAAAAAATAAACAATAAAGCTTGGCCTTCAAACATGACATCACTTTGAGTTTGTGGAAATAATAGGTTTGGAATGAAAGTCATGTCAAAATATCCCTGGTTTTAAGTCAGTGCTTGTACATGTGAATGTGTGAAACTGAAACAGGATGTCTAACTAAATCCCGCACAAACAGAATAAGCTGGCAAGTCTGATATAAAACATTGCAGGTAATTGTTTGCCCAAGTATGTGATCGCTATCCGTATGTTCAGCCTAAGTAGAATCTCAAAGGTATGAGAAAAACAGACCATACAACATGGTGACAAGCTCTCATGTTCCAATGTTTGGAACTAAGCAAAGATGCCTAAGTCCTTGTTCCTGCTCTCATAATTTGCCATACAACTCAGCAGAAATAACAAAGACACCACCTATGTGTGCAACTTAAAAACAACTTAATCTAATTCAAGGGTACAAAACATTGGATATAATTCTGCAGGCGTTTGATGTTCCTTTGCAGTCTAGTACTCCTGCTCCACTAATGTTTTTACTCAGAATTAATGTACAATTAATGCACATTACTCATTCTTTGCATCTTTTATCACATTCGCTCTTAGCTGCATAGGGGAACATTTTTCAATGCTGCGCTTTATATTCACCCTAATCTTATGATTTATGGGCACCCCCCACCAAACCCCCATCCCCTCTACCTGGTCTGTTGGGATTTACTATTCACACACTCTTGCAGGGTCACACAAGCAGGCTTTCACGCAATTCTCACTTAAGGGTGACCTAATTAAGCCTGAGGGCAGTTGTAATTACATGCAACCTTCATCTGCCCTGCTCTCCATTGTTGTGGCTACTTGCTGCCTATGAACAGTCACTTATGTCACTTGACTCCAATTTGTTTTCCATCCAACGACTTTTTTTTTCTTATGAGTGTAAATAAATAATTCCATATTATCTAAATGAAAAGTAATTTTATTAATTGTTATTTGTAGTTATTTATGCAAAAGACGTTGATCATTTTTTTCATTTACCTTGCAATGTAATTTTTCATTTTTGCAAGATTTCTTTAAAAAGAAAAAAAAAAAAGCTTTTACTGCTAGCAAAGCGTACTACATAGCAAACTGCATGTTGACATGAAAGCTTGAATGGAAGGCTGCACTTGTTGTTTTCCCTTTGAGACCAGCTATTGTACAGCCTGCATGGTGTTTGGGGACTCGTGCTGGGCCTATGTATACTTCCCTGATTTCATACAGCAACACTCCTGATCATTGGTTCGGCCTTCTTTTGTTGGCGTTCACAATTCAAGAATAGCAACGTCCGTTGTACACACTTTTTCTACACTTCTTCATAAAAGGACTGGACACACACCAGACCGCAGCCGACTGACCAGTGGGTCCTGCTCTGCAGCGTTTTCTTCTTTAATTAGACATTTATTTTGATGTAGTAGATTTATTCTATGTTGCACATTTATATCTATATTCTGTGTACAATAAATCCTTTCATTTTTGGTCAACCCGTCCTATGTTCCCCGCCTGGTATAGCATCTTTTTAGTTATTGAGCCATTGCGGTAGAATGGAATTTTGATGGGTGCACGTGAGTGAAGGTCGTGCGCTCTGGGTGAGTTGTTTTTGGGTGCTTATGATCAATGTACATTTTTTTTTTGTTGTGTGTGTGTGACTACAATTGTCCCAGCTAGACTAAGGGGTGTTCAGATTGGTTGATTTATTCGCCATTCTTTCAGACATCCGTTATTTGTTTTAGTTTATTATTTTTGGGACGAGTCCTGGGCGGAGTACAGTCTCTGGCGTGGGCTGCACACCTCAATCTCGGCAAGTCCCTGAAGATACTTAGGTTTAAGTGTTCTTGGTTAGGAGTCTGGGGTCAAGTCGTGTGGTTAACTATTTTTGGTTTGAATCTATGTAATTGATTCGCCCTGCATAACTCATTCCTTCTTTTTTTGTCCTGTGTGTGTGTGTGTGTGTGTGTGTGTGGACATTCCTTGGAATGGGGCAAATTATCAGCAGGTGTAGCTCAGCTGTGGGAGGGATCAGCTGTGATCCGGAACCGTGGTTGTGTTCTTCGGCCGGTGAGTGATGGCTATATTTGATTTAGAAGCGCTTGTGGTTCACCCAACGCGTGAAGTTTTGTACACATGTAGGAAATGTGATTTACCTGAGATAGAACGGCACTATAAGATCTCTGTGTCGGTGACATTACGTGTGGGAGAGTTAAGGGAGACTATACTAGCAGTTTTGGTTAGTAAAGAGATTTTGGTCTTGCCAGATCCGAAGCGGGAGAGATAGTGACGTCCTCCGTGAGTCTTGATGTGGAGAGCGCGCTTATGCAGCAGCTGCTGCTGGGTTTTCCAGGAGTTCAGTCTGATGAGACTGAAGGAAAGTTTTGTGTCTCGTCCCCAGGTTTGAGTAAGGTTCATTCTCCCAGAGATGTGCGAGTGGATGTGTGCGTGGCTCAACTCAAAAATGAGAGGGAGGAGAAGGAGCGCGACTTCCAGCTTAGGTGTGAAGTGGAGTTAAAACACATTGAGTTGGAGGCTGCCACCGCTTGTGAAGTGAGAAGTGTTCCGTGAGATCGAGGCTGAGTCATATTTTGGGGCTTCAGAGCACATTGCGTCCGCATTACACTGGCCTCAGGATGTGTGGGCGATTTTATTGCAGTGTAAATTGAGTGGCAAGGTAATTCCCATGCTATTTTTATTAACGAAATATTATTTATTTTCTGACTGGTCGTTAAGGGAAAGTTCAGGCTCCTCACCATCAGCAGACTCCTTTTTAAACTCATCAATAGCGTAATTTAGCTGAAATAAAAGCGAGGTCATTCCCTGATACTCTCTTGAAATAACATGCTAACGGCAACTCCACTTCCTTATTTTTGTCGACGGTTGATTTTCTTGCAACGTAGTGAACACTCTAACCGGGCGGAAACACCAGTTTTTATGTTGCCCCCTTGGATTGCCCACTCCTGATCATTGGTTCGGTAGACTTATTTATTTTACTTCCGTTGGAGTTCACAATACAAAAATAGCACCGTCCGTTGTACACACTTTTTCTACACTTCTTCTTCGTACAATGACGTCACTTCCCCTTAACGGCCAATCAGAAAATAAATAACATTTTGTTAATAAAAATCAAAATAGCATGGGAATGACCTTAGTGACATTTGAACTATAAGATTAATGAAAATGTAATAAGTAATAGATCAAATAAAATAGAAATATATATTCAGGTCGCAACATGTGCATGTTAATAGAATGAGTGCGTGGACACCATTTTGTGAACTAGGGTGGCCAAAAAGTTGCCAACATGCTGGACATTCCAGTTTTTTCAAGGCCTAATTTCATTAAGAGGAACTAATGTGTGAAGATGTTCCTATTTAGGGTTATCTGCCTTAAAATAACTGTTGGTTTAACAGTAAATTTGTGCATAAAATAACAGTTTTGTCTCTGAAGGGCATTAGATTCTGAGAGGTGGATTCACAAACGGTTTAGTGGTATTAAAATGTGTGCAAATGTCACTCCATGCGCTATAAGTATAAAGAGTATAAAGCCCAGGGAATCAGGACTGCATGTTTTCAGCGCATCAGAATGCACCCTCATTCCATTTAGCGCGTTTCCCTCTGATGAATATGCATAGTAGGCAGATCTTCCAGGGTGACCAAAAATATGGGAGGAGGAAATGCAAATAAATTAATGCAGGGGACGCAATGTGATTCGTGTCGTGTTGATGTCAGGCCAGAATCAGCTGATCAGATGCATAATTTACACAGTGATGATCACTGATGGTGCAAAGTTCACATATGAGAGTGTGTGCAACAGCGCTGCTCAGACCGACTCGATTATGGTCAGTAGATCATCTTCAAATAATGCAGACTGATTGACAGACTTGCTGCACTAACTCGGTTGATCAATAGGACAGTTTCTGTCCAAATCTGCCTAATTTTCATGGACTGATCAGAGCAAAGTGACAAGTCCTGACAGAGCACCCACATTAAATTAGGGGGAAAAAAATATAATTTGGTTTTTAAGTTGTTTTTAATAAATAAATAAAAAACATTTTATGTTTATTTTTATGTTTATTTGGTTTATTTGGACAGAGAAGTCCATCCTCCATCCTTCCTAAAATGTCAGTGTGCTTGTGCGCACTGACATCTCCACAATAAATGAGCAAAACACTCATTTAAATAGGGGCGGTCGCACTAGTTCTGCTTGTGCACTAATGATTGCTGCAATCTTAATGACCTCCGCGCAGCAGGTGAGGAAATTGTGTCACTAAAGGATTTAGGGAAGCAATTGAATTACCACCCTTTATTTCAGATCTCTGTGAATCCGCCTCTCGGTCTTTTGGGGCTATACCTACCACCACCATCATATCCACAAACTGCAAGGTTTCAATGGGTTTCTGTGTCTTGGTTTTTCAATTTTTTTCTTTAAACTATGCGTAGTTTGAATATTGCAATCATGTTAAGGTTTGTTTAGTCACTTGTATTTTTTTTTCTGAATATCAGAATATTAGACTAATCAGTTATCTCAGAAGATCCTGGTTGGTATGCAGATGTGACAGCTGTGCTTAGGAGAGAAAGGTTTTTATGTAGACTGAAGAACATTTACACTCTTCTTATCCATGAATTACGAGTCATGTAACACAATCGGCTATATAAAATACAAATAATGCCCACCTTATGATGTAGGCTGACTTAAAGGTATGAATGCTGCATGTCCCTTTCATTGGCGTCAATTGGTTTATGTGCTTCTGCATTCAACGGCGTGAGGTACCACACTTCCGGTCCAATGATGAGACAGTGTGAGTGGCCGAGTCCCTGACAGCTCTTGCTGCTAGGAGTGTGACGATATCTAGATATGGCGATATATCACAATATTTTTTTCCGCACAATCGATTATCGATATGCTAAGTATCGATTTTTACTGGAGTATTTCACTATAATGGTGGCACTGGTAAACATTGGTATGTTGACACTTACTGTATTTACAGAAATGTTGCACTAAAATAGTGTCACTGTTCATAGGACACTTTTTCAATTTACTGTCTTTCAGAGATATTAAATAAAAATTAAATTTTTTCACTGAATCTTTTTTTTTCTTGTTATGTCATAGATTATTGTAGATTGATCATTGGCCAATATATCGATAATCGCAGTATCTTCATATCGTGAGATAATCGTTATCGTGAGCTTTGTATCGCGTATTGTATCGTGATGTACCCAGAGGTTCCCAACCCTACTTGCTGCACTGTGCCACATATAGGGTTGCCACCCGTCCCTTAAAATACAGAATGGTTCCTTATTTGACCATTAAATGGTGCGCCCCGCACTGAGCCAAAACGGAACGCTGTTTGTTCCGTATTTGCATAAATGACCAGAACACTAGAGATGTCCGTCAGATCATCACACAACATCAGGGTGGTGGGATCTACGTAGGACCCCCGCTCTGTGTGGAGTGTCCTGTGTACCTACTACCTGGCTGAGTGTGTGCTGCTTTCACGGACTGTTTAGAGACCTTTAGAGAGTTTTCAGTCTCACGGTGGACAGTCTGACCTCAAACAGCTTCAGGAGAACAACATTGTAGATATGAACAATCTGAGAAGTTCCTCATACATCCATCATCTCCTGAAGCTGATACAGTAAGACACATTATGGATTGGAGGATGTGGAGGTTTTAAAGTCAAATGAAAGATCATTTATTTATTATTACAGTAGTTTTAGGTAATATAAATAGACATATTATGTATGGCCTTTTAACAAAAAATAGGTTAACAAATAAATACATAAATATATGAATATTTTATTTCATATTATATATATTCCCTAAGTTAAAAATGTTTGGAGTGATTTCTGTATATTCTAGTGGTTCCCAAACTGGGGTACGTGTACCCCTAGGACAGGGGTCTGCAACCTGTGGCTCTGGAGCCTCATGTGGCTCTTTGACTCTTTTACAATGGCTTACTATAGCTATAAGAAAATATTAAAATTATAAAGTGTTATTTCTTACAGAGGGTATTCATGATAAATGACATTGACACCAAATAAAATCATAATATAATAACATGTCAACCTAAAAATAAATCACTGAAACTCTCATCAACCATAAACTTTCCTTACACCTGTGGTTAAGCTTATGTTTTAAATCTCTGGTAAGATAACTAAACCAACCAAAATACTATTCTGGAAGATAGATAGATTATTTGTGTGTGGAAATATTGAATTAACTGCCAACGTGCCTGATTAATAAGCATGCTTGATATGTTGCAAGAATCTAGCAATTAGTGTATCTATATATACTGTATGTGTGTGTGTGTTGACCGACATGATCATGTGTTATCAAATTCAAGTGGGCACACAGACTTTTTTTTTTTATCCATCAATCATAATTTGTTGCACAACTCTCCAGAGTGAACAAAAAAATCAGAAATAAATGAACAAAAAGGCCTAAATTCAAGGTTAATGTTGAACAAGACATACAGTAATAAATAATGTATAACATGAGCTCAGAGGTACATGGGGCAATAATGTTTGGTGAACACTGTTGTTTGTCAAAATGTTTCTATTTTTGAGGATTGTGTTCACGGTCCTGTGGGTGTCCCTGATTTTCATTTCTGAAAGGTGGCAACCCTAGCCGCATATGACGGTGCATAAAAAAGTGTTTTGGATTTTTGACAGTACAGTATGTGACGACTCTCCAAAAAATCAGCACAGTCCGCCCCGAGTCAGAGAGAGAGAGAGAGAGAGAGAGTGGAAACAGATGGAATAAAAGCTTATTAAAAACATCTGCAGGGTGGACGGAGTGTGTGTGCTCTGATCTGCTCCAGCTCGGCTGCTTGTGTGTGAGCAGCAGTGGTGACTAGCCTCTTACAGCAGTGAGTAATACGTGCTTTCATGTCTCTAAAACATCAGAAAACTCTTCAATAGCACAAGATAATGTTCCTACATTTTGTATGGAGAAAACAGTCGCAAACAGTTCCACAGTGTGCGCGTGCACGCACGTTTGATTCAGGAGGGGATGAGGGAGCTTGGAGCGCCTCACAAAACTCACACACTGCAGCTTTAAACTTGAACACTATATGCACTGGTAACTATAACTAAATACAGAATTTCAAATGCAAACTCACCTTATATAATGGTGAATTTGGTCATGTGAGTTAGCAAAGTGCTCCAAAACACGTCCGCAGCTACAGCCGCTCTATTTGACTCAGAGCCAGCTCAAACTGTCTCCCCAGGTCCTTGTTTTCATTTTGGCGTAAGCACGATATCACTAGGTAATAAATGCCAACTACACACTCTTTTGTCCCTACTTGGAGTGAAGTTGTCTGTCTGGATTTTGTCCATTCATTTCTGACACGCTGTATTATCAACAGGGAAGCAGTCAAAGCTCCTTTTTCCTTTTGTAGATCTTTATTAAACGTTTTGATAAAGATGGGGGAGTGGGTACCTAGCGATTAAGGACGCTGGGCTTGCAATCGGAGGGTTGCTGGTTCCAATCTCACTCGTCGCTGTGGGATGTTGAGTAAGTCCCTTAACCACTAACTGCTCCCCAGGCACCACAACATGGTTACCCACCCATCCTCAGGGATGGGTTAAATGCTGATGCACGATTTAATCTTTAATCTTAATCTGCCTGCTTAAAACTGGTCGGGAGCAGGTTTGACCCACGGACTGTGTTACTATGGTAACCAAGGTGTTTTCTCGTTGATTAAACCGCCATTCCAGGACATTTCTTAGCATTATACAGTACATTAAAATTATTACGGCCACATTAGACGTGAAACAACAAAGGAATGCCGAGAGTTCTAAGGAGGTTTGGAGTGTTCGTCTTTCACGGGAGTTTCGAGGCTTCTGCCCAACACAACGCTCAATAGAAACAATTTTAAAGTGCCATTATATTTTCTCAACATTTAAATGGTAAATGGACTTGATTTTATATAGCGCTTTATCCCCACACTGAAGCAGTCTTTACGTATCAGCTCATTCACCCAATCACTCTCACATTCACACACCAGTGGGACAGGACTGCCATGCAAGGCGCTAGTCGACCACTGGGAGCAACTTAGGGTTCAGTGTCTTGCCCAAGGACACTTCGACACATAGTCAGGTACTGGGATCGAACCCCCAACCTCTCGATCAGAAGACGACCCACTACCAACTGAGCCACGGTCGCCCATCTGAATTTAGAAATGTCGCTTTTATTTTGCAAAAATCTGCAATGGAAACCCAGCTATTGTGTTTGTTAGTTGTTATTTTTGTTCATTTATTCTCTATAATTTCTTCTGTGTGTCTGAATTCATGTGTGTTTCTGCCATACCTTTTCTTGTGGGTGTTTGTTGAATGTTGAGCGAGTAACGTGGTGTGTTTGCTCACATAGTATCTTTGTCTCTGCCTTTCATCACAGTGTTTTAATTCTATCAGATTTTTCAGTCTAATGATATTAATCTGTTTTTGTATTTGTTTTTAAGATCATTTTACGACTGAGTCAGTTTCTTCTAGTTGAGTTTCTTACTTTTTATTGCATTACTGGATTTTTAGGTTTATAAAACTGAATCTTCACCTGCAAAAGTCTGGTTGCCTTCTCATCTCTTTGGTTCTAAACTCTCTCCTTCTCATCGTATCACCTTTATTCAGCTAATCCTGACTACATAAAATCTGGTAACACTGTTTATATCCACCATTGAGCTTATGTAGGTCATTGTGGATTTATTTATATTGCTGCAATGACTTCATTGTCACCTTCCATTGTAGGAGGTCCATTGTAAATCAGGACAGTGAGATCTATGTGTGAGTTATGGGAGAAATAGGGGGTGGAGTTCACTGAGTGTTATCTCACAAGCTGCAACAGCAATTTGTTGTAGGCTGTACTTGTAATGAATAACATAGATCTGCTAATACATTCATCTCATAAAAGACCAATTGATCACGATGGGCAGCATCTGTGCAAAGGTCAAACTCCTGCTGATCATTCTTAGAAACCGTATGCAAGGAGCACTTCATCTCTATGCACATATTAAGTGATACCCTGCCCTGAATGAAAGAATTTTAATAGACTTCTGGGAATCTTGATAATGTGCAGAAATAATTCAATAATAGTAACTAGTTGCTAGAAAAGCAACAATATAGATGAAAAAGATGTATTTGTGACCATTTGTTTAATACATTTTTAGTAAATATTAGAAAGAAAAGCATTTTATTCAATAGTTTAACACTTTTTCTATTTGCATAAACAATGTTTTTTTGTGTTTGTTTGTTTGTTTTGTTTTATTTCTATTAAGATGCATCAGATGTGTTTAGTAGTGTTGTGGTCTCGAGACCAAGACCGGTCTTGATAAACTGATGATATTACAGCCTGTGAATGCAGTACAGGAGACGCACTTACTCCGCCTCTGGGTCCTAGTGCCAGCCATCCGGTGAAGCCTGTTCCGTTTACCGAGGTCCGTGTGTGTCCATGTGAAAGTCTGCATGTTTATGCCTCTGTCCATCCACTCTTTTCATTATATCCACGTCTTTTAAGGCTTTTATTACATAGTGTCGGCTGTCGTCCGGGCCGCCGCCATCTTGGATTATGTCGTCACCAGCGCGTCATCGCCTGGACTCAAATAACTGTAAAGAGGTCTTATATTAGTCTATTTATAGTTTCTGTTTCCACTGTATCATAATAAAAATAATATTTCTCAACAAGAACTATTGATTAATTTGTCACATGACTTTTCCAGGGTTTGAGTTTGTTTTATTTAGTTTCACATCTACCTGTAGCTCTATGTTTTTTAGACTGATGACAACTTTATGTAGTTTTATTTCAGAAAGTTTCACTTTTACAGTTACAGTTGGAAACCTTTGTTATTGAATATCCTAGTTATATTACAGCAACCAAATTAAACTATATCAACTAAGTGAATTAATAAAAATGGCCTGTGTAAAGGCTTTTTCAAACTAAAAAAATATCTTGTGAACTCTGTGACCTGTTGACCTGAACAACTGAAAGAATCAGAATCAAGAATCATTATTTCTTGGCAGAAATGCTTTTAAACACTTGCTGTACATTCAGCTGACATAAAAATATTGTTTTCAAATATGTAGAATAATTGTGAATTTATCAGTAGCAGTAGTAGTTTTAATATTTTAGTTAATTTTTTGCAGGCACCTTTTTTGTCCGTCAAATGTATTTAAAATAAACTAAAATTAAAGAGAGAATGTTATTTAACTGTCGAACCTTGTCATAATTTTATTTAGTTATATAGTTTTTTAAATTGAAAAAAAAAATGTTTATTGTCTCGGTCTTGGTCTTGACTCGGTCTCGGCTCCCGAAAGTCTTGGTCTTGTCTTGGTCTCGGTGCATTCTGGTCTCAGGCAAGTCTTGGTCTCGGATAGTGTGGTCTTGAACACAACACTAGTGTTTAGTGTTAAAAAAAAAAACTTGTTCAACCCTACAGTAGCATTCATTTGACCTCTCCTCAAAGAGAATAAAAGGTCAGAATGACTGTCAAGTGAACATTGATTTTTCTCTCCTGTTATTCCTTTACCTGCCACTCACAATAGATGAAAGGATTTATGGGATGTTGTTCGAGCAGTCAATAAAAAACAAGTAGTTTCGCTGTGTAAAAATTTCAATTTCATTGAAAATAAAATGCACAGCATAGTGTGGGGATTACAGAGAAACAGGTGAGTGCATGTAAAGCTAGTAGGTGAAGGTTTAGCTCACTGTGAATTTTACTTTGTAGCGTGTGGTTTGGTGCACTGGGCCCTCGGCTCTGCTGCTGGATTATACTTGGTGAATCCTGGGGTTTGTGAAACATCTGAGGGGGGGCAAGGTGGTCTAATGGGAGATGGCTCGAGCCTCCTCTGGTGCTCTCACCCAAGGTTCTCGCTGGATACGTCTCCGCTGCGTCACAGCTCAGATCTGGTTTTTCTCTGCTGTCCGCCGTCCGGCAATCCTCATCGGTTGTGTTTTGTGTGCGCCACAATACAGAATGGTTGACGTCAGGAGACAGAGGAGGTCTCACAATATTTACATAATCACACGAGAACGCAGTTAAAGGAAGTGTTTTTTTAAACAGTGAATTACAACGACATATACAATAATAAAGTACAGCAATATTAACAGACAAGTACAGATACAGATGGGCATTTATGTGGTTAATAGAGCCAGGGAAATAGATTGAATGACATATATAATTAGAAAATAAATTTAAAAAAAAGAGAGAAAAGCGAAAGAAAGGAGAGGAAACATAAATTAATAAAGATAAATAAATAAGAATAAATGGGTGACAGGGAAACACATTAACACTTTTTAGACATATATGTATATATTACATTATTTAGTTTCACAGCTTTTTTGTATGTTACATGTTTTAAGGTATTAAAATATACCTTTTGTTGTTGTTTTCCTAGCCACATTTTTTAGCTACGGCCAACGGAGAAGAGATAATATGATGAAATATGATCTGAAGTGTTTTATTTTGAAAAGTAAGTGGATGCTTTAATGTTTAGTATCGGCTTAACTTCCTGTTAAACTTGCCTTGTGCTGAGTTGTTGCATCGTGCTCCGACATCCGCCAAAAATAGAAGTCCTGCGTATCTCTGGCGGACCCGGTGGAAATGAACACTAAAGTGTGACCCTATCAGCTTCGGTGGCATGGCGGAGATGTAACGCAGCGGACCTATATCCAGTGGAAATTGGGGGGCAGTGGCTGCCCACCTGGCAGATCTCATGGGTCCGGGGTGGCATGGTGGCTTTTAATAGTAGCTTTCACGCACACACATCTGCTGTGAATGCAGAGGCATGTCTGAAACTTCAGGATAGCTTATGCTGTGAAATGACTGTGTCACTTCTATAAACACTCAATCACCCCCTCTGTTCACATCATAGTGTGTGAGCAGTGGGATGTTCTCCCTCTAATACCCTTGCTACATATATGACACTACACTGGCACAGCAGTTCACACTGCTCTGAACAATAGCAGTGCAAACTAAATGGCTTTGCTCTCACCTGTCTTTTTGTTTTTCTATCCCAAATCGTTTTCCCTTGTATTTCCATCTTCACTCAGGTGTAACACTGCATTCCATTTTATATATTCTTTCATAATACAGTCTGATTTACCCTTGCCGCAATATTGCTTTAATTTTGCAAGAACAAAACATTCATAGTTGTGGCTTATAGTGTTAACCTTTGACAACATATGCAGTCTTGGGGAAAATTCCATGCCTGTGGTCTACTGCAGCGGAGGACACAGAAATTAAATTCTAGTGATTCTGAGGATGACAATTTATGAGTGATTTGTGCAAACGTTGCTGCATGACTACAAGCCCGTGAAGGAGTAAGATGGTGCCAATCTTGACCTGCTGACAAACAGTTATTTAGTTTCTGTGGCTGCCTAAAAAATAACTTAGGTTACATTCACACAGATGCACCCTAGAGCTCTGCTATAGGATTTGTTTGCTGGGATAGTCCACCTTTTTTTGGGCAGTGTGAATACGCAAACAAAAGTGGTTAGCTGATGCAACTGCACCACAGGCTGTACGATGCGGATCAGAAGTTACACTCTGAACGCAAACAAAGCCAAACCAAGGTGATAAAATGATCCTCCCATTTGGACAGAGTCCAGGACTAAACCAATAGATAGATAGATGTTTATTTTCATGTTGAGGATGTTGCATCAAACAAGTCCAGATTTAGTATTTATCCCATCCAACTACTAAACAGGCCCCGCCTTGCTTAGCTTTTGAGACAACGACAGGCAGGTATGGCCTAGCAATTTCTAGTCATGTCAATCAAATGATGATTAATATTGTTATTGTAAAATACAAAAAAACATAAGTCTGCTCACTTTTATTCATATTCGTTCCTCAGCAACTTTGGTGATACTCTTGACCAGTGAAAAAATTACATCCACCTCTGCATTCTACAGACCAACTAAAGACAAACAGTGTTTAGACATGAAACACCTGAATTGCAACCAACGTATCTAATTATGAATGGTGGTTAAAAGCAAGTCATAATTTGTAAATATGTTCCCCAAACTATTTGTAAAACACTTACATGACAACATACCACTGTATCGGGAAGATAATCTGGAGCAATTTATTAGTACACAAGTACACCCACAACAGATCATTGCTTAATATGGGTAATAATACTATTTCAACAATACTTAATCATTAGGTTAAAACTAACCTGTCTCATGAATGTTTATGCATATTAAGATCCCTATGAGTGAGTGAACAACCCAACACTAATTTCTTTAGTGTTATTAAACTGTAATAACACGCAAAGCCCCACCCAGCAACCTCAATGTCTTTGCATCACGTACATAAGAGTACAAAATAAGGTTCACAGATAGTAATGTAGTAGTTTGGCCTGTAATAACAATGTGTTATGACCCTTGATGACTCTTGAAGTGGATTCATACAGTTTTTGACAGTGATTCTACTCCAATATCTGCCAAAACAGTGGGTTTTTCTACACATAAAGCATTCTAATACTGTACTGTGGTACTTAATCCAGAAGAAAATGATAACCACATGCCACCAAAGTTTTTCTCTCTCAGAGAAACCTTTACAAATTACTCACAAGACTGCACAAGACTGTAAAAGAGGCTCCAGGATTCATTTTTCCCCGATTAATCATCAAACTTATACAGTCGGGGGAATGGGTTTATCACAGACATTTATCATATAGATGCCAATTGTCTGGTATTGCAAGCCAAGTGAACTCAACGGTGCACATTAGATGTGTATAACGCTATCTGGCCTGAGCTTCTTGCATGCGTTGTGGGGTCATAGTTTGTGTTTTTTCATGGTGCAAATCATCATTTGTTGCTCTATTTCTATACTCTTCTTGCTGTTTACTGACTGTGTTGCATACCAAGTCGTTTGTTCGGAAAAGGTTGATCCAAGCCTGGCAGCAAATCAATAAACACTATACACTCAGTATCAATATATATATATATATATATATATATATTTTTTTTTTTTTTTGAGCTCAGCCTAAGAACATGAAAGGGATCAACATGTAAAGGAAGCCAGAGTAGCTTAACATCTTCTGACTTTGGTATAAAGAAACAACAAAGTGGTCATAGGGCTTAGCACGAGATTTGCTGTTGTGCAGTATTGGATTTCTTTCTAATGCCTGTAGGTGTATCTATTGAAAGATAATGAACTTGTATTCATGTGTCTCTACTTATATATGCAGCATTCAGTTTTTTTACATATTTTATCCCACTGAGACTTGTAAATATATTCTTATGGGCTGACATACGGCTACTCCTTGTCAGAGTATTTACTTTGTACCTTAAATATGCATATGAACACATACACATGAAGAACAACTAAAAGGGAATGTGAAATAGAAAACACAAACACACCTGCTCACATTTTATCTGTTGTGTAAATTATGTTTCTTAACAGGATTATTTCTTGAAGGCTGTTTTTACCTCTCACACAATAACACTGTGACTGTGACTCTTTAATCATGAATTCCCCTAGTTTTTGTTAATGACAACATAAACCATAAATAGTATATTTACAAGACTATTTCTGTGATAGTTAAAATGTGTGGTCTCGCTGCGGTCAGCCAAGGTTTATCTTCATGATTGATTGATTGATGTAGCTAACCTATGGAGTCAGAACAGTATCATAATGAATGAACTCTTACAGGGTTTTTCACGAACGCACATGCTTTGTTTCACAGTTGTATTTCAGATTCACAGATGCACACAATCTGTTTCTCAAATATATATTTTATGCAAACTTGTAATATAAATTCTGAAATGCACACGCTCTACTTCACAAATATTATTTTGGGGCACACTTGTAATATAAATCCACAGATAATGCAAATTGCTGAATGTGCATTTACAAACTGCTTCTGTGCTGTGAAACATCTGTGTATTTGTGAGAGAAATGTGTGTGGTGAATTATGAGACTGCCCTGATGTCACGGGTCAACAAACGTCACCATTGGCTGATAAAACTGATTGACAGATTTATCAGCCAATCAGGTGCGTTTGCTTTCAGCCAATCATATGGCTTCTTACGTTTTCTCCGCTGGAGAAAACTTTCTTTTGTAATAGTAATGTTCGCTGTTGCTCTTTCAAAAAGGAAATGCTGGATTCTTCTAAAACTGAGTTTATAGCAGCTTCCACACGTTCATCCTCCTGTGTCGACATCTTGTTATTTAATTTATCTTTTTACTTTTATTTTGATTCGGAGCTATGCTAATAGTGGTAGCCCAGCTAGTTCCTCTCCCCGCAACTGTGCATGCAGCAGTTTTGCTTTGGTGCTTCTGCCTTCATCACACCTGGATATCCCGCCCCTTAACCACAACTTTGCCTCATGATTTGTTCTAATCGGTTTGGTTTGGTTTCGAAAGGCAAAGGCGGGAACAGCAAAAGATGGATTCTGGTATTTGTGAACACCAGGAGAATCCATCTTGCAGGCAAGGTTAGTGGGTAGCTGAGGGTAGCACATGTACTTCGATCCAGCAGTTTCAGCTCCAATAGTCGAAAGTATGCACGGGAAACATCGTCATTTACCTTTTGCTTTGATATCAATATTGCAGTACCCTTTTCCGAATATGGATAAATAATTTGTTTGCCTGTTTGCCATTTATTACCAAGCACTACAGACACACAATATCAAAGAATTGATATTTTGAATATTTGTTTTAATTATAATATAATTATAAAGTATTTATTTTTCAATTTCCAATAGCCTACAGTACCTATACATTTGAAAGTGCCAGCATTTAGTGCTTTTCATAGCCTAAATGACTAAACATTGCTATTTCCTGGTACGGCAGAGACGCTGCACAGTTTCACTTCGCTGTATGGCAGGAGGAGGCCACACCCCCTCCCAAAAGCACATTCCTGCTCTGCCTCTGTTTCCATAGCGTGTTTTTATGTGTTTGCGCATGCGCAGTCAGTTCCCCAAGATGAAAACTATTTACGTAAAAAAGCAGTTCTCTACACTGCCTTTGGACGTAACCGTGCTATGCTAAATGCTATACGTACGTTCAGAGTGCATTAGTGAATTGATACAGCGTGGCTGCTGCTACGTTCACCAGCGAGTGGGCGGGATTATACTACAGGCAAGATGAAAGCGCTAGAGACAATAAAGACACTTTCTTTTGAGGAAAAACAACAGCTTTTAAAAGATGTGAGACCAACACCTGAGCTACCAGACCTTCAGCAAAGGTAAGGTCAGAACATTGTTGGTACTTTCCACAGTGAATGGTACAAAAGAAAAGATTGGCTTTGTGGATGGTCCTCGCTGAGGCTGTTCTGAGTTTGTTGTTGTCATTTTCTCCATGTTTCTGTTTCCAACAAAAACAACAGATGCGCTGCCGTGTCATGAGATATATCTTGTTGGGAGAGTATGGAGGCTTTATTGAAATATTTTTTATGTTTCTTTAATGGTGTTTGACGATGTTGATTTTGTTTGATTAACACTTGCCAGCAGAAACATATGGAATTTTCATTGGTGTTGACATTGGTGGTCTCGATTCGCTTCCTACCCAACCCTAGTGCTCACAGCACGTCACTGCATATTGATTGATACCTTGAAAAGAATTGATCCAAATAAAAAGAGTGGAGCCAAACTGCATTTTTCTTTAAAAAAAAAAAAAAAGAAAAGAATGGACCAGAAACCCTCAAAACTGTTTAATGCTTACTTTTATTTTCCTTCTCCTAATAATAATAATAATACATCAATTTTGCATAGCACTTTTTTGGACACTCAAAGATGCTTTACAGAATCAAGGTATTATTCTTTCACTCCCCACTTAGTGGTGATAAGCTACTAATGTAGCCACAGCTGCCATGCTGCAGACTGTCACCCCACTGTGGCACCTGGAATTCACAGTAGTCTCCCATCCAACTACTAACCAGGCCCAGACTGGCTTAGCATCCCAGATCGGGCTGGTATGGCCACTAAATTTGAGTTGATTTAAAAAGTTTCGGAGTTTCCCCTCGTTATGTAAATTTTCTTCATTATGGGTGCTGAGCTTAAAGGTCTGAGGAGTCTGAGCTTTGGTTGCTTGCTGCATATCTACAGCTTCAACCTTTAGCCCGTTTTCTTTTGACACCTACTGTGTCAAAACATTCCCTCAAGTAAAATGTGCAGTGGGCCAATTAAAACCACAATGAGACTGGGTGGTTATCAGTATGTCTTCCTCTGATGAGACAGTGTTTTGCAGACTGTTGAAGTCTTTCTCTGCATCTATTCAAGATATCTAAGGCAGGAGGGGGAAAGCAGTCATTCTCACAGAAAGCAGTCTGATCATTATGAATCCTCACTTCAGGGGGTTAAAACTTAGCTTGTACTGGATAACTTTATTAGAAAAATTGTGTGTGTGTGCGTGTGTTACCCTGTGTGTGTGTGTGTGTGTGTGTGTGTGTGTGTGTGTATGTGTGTGTGTACGTGTGCGTGTGTGTGTGTGTGTGTGTGTGTGTGTGCGTGTGTGCGAGCCTGTGTGTGTGTGCGTGTATGTTTGCGTGTGTGTTTGCCTGCGTGTGCGTTTGTGTGCGTGGGTGTTCGTGGGCTTATGTCCTCACAGCACTTGGACAGCAGCATGAGACACAAGCGCGCCGCTCTACTCGTGTTCGTGTCGTAATCTTTCTTGTCCTGTTTGTTGAGGGTCTCTGTGAGGATGGGGACCAGATACTTCCGCACATGTTTAGCATATAAGTTATTGGTGTGCTTGGGGGGGCGTCCCTGCTGTGAGGCCTCAGAAGCCTCGATGGCCAGATATAGCTCCTTGGCGCACACAATGGACCAGAACTTGATTCCCTGCAGTGCGACTTCATTGATGTCGCTCTTTATCGCCTCCACTGTGATTGCGTACAGAGCGTTTAACATGTACGTTTCTACGTACTGATAATACAGAGACATGATCTTTCTCAGGTTCTGCAGAGCCGCCACACGCACTCTGGTGTCGGGACACTGAGTGGCTTCACACACAACCTTCATGATGAAGTATCTCTCCTTGTCCGTGGAAAAGTTGGCCTGGATGAACTCCAGTGAGTTGAGCAGAGCGTTGGTGGCGGCCAGCTTCACGTTGTTGTTAGGCTCCTCCCTCCTCATGCCCAGGATGATGGCCGTGAGGATCTGGTCAGCGTTTTTCTGCAGCTGCTTAGGATCCATGTCCTGGCAGATGTATCCGATGGCCTCCAGCGTGGTCTCCTTCATGTTCTCAGTGCTGGCCGGGTCCATCATGTTGGCCACCAGCTGAGGGATGAGCTCCGGCCACTGGTTCATGGGGATCTCTGCACAGGCGATACCAGCCACGCACTGGGAGGCTGAACTGGGACGGTACGTCTCTGTGGCCAGAGTCTGGAGAACGTAGTTCTTGATCTTGCTGCGAACGTTGGTGTCTATGGCCAGCCATCTCTGCTGGTACTGCTTTTTAACTTCGGGGTCTTCAGACGTCAGAAAGTTCTTCACCGGCAGGCCGGCGGCCAACAGAGCTTCCTGTGTGTTCCCAGGATTTGCAGAAACATGAAACAGCTCAACCAGGAAGGTGGGCAGGTTCTCTTTCCCCTCCTGTTTCAGAACCTTCTGAGCTGCGTCCAGTTCATTTTGATCTAGAGTTTTTTCCATTCCGTCTCACGGCTGTCGTTTCAGCTTCACTCGGATGTCGTTCGGCTCCCCGTGGACAGTTTTGGCTTCACTCGGAGTTGTTCGTGTGCTGCGTGGCGCCCACAGCAGCAAACCAGGAGCTCAGCTGGTACCGGACAGGTTGTTTTTTGGTACCAGACGGGTTTGGCACGTGCTGAGAGAGAGAGAAAGAGAATATTGATGTCTGACTTCACCACTATTATCAGCAGTAACTATGTAAACTGGTAATTATAGAACTTGGCGGAGTATTTTTAAAGGTAGCCAAAACTAATTCCTTGTCTTTACCTAGTTTTGCACACTTCAAGTTAAGTTACGGATAGGTAAAGTATTTTACATGACAAAATGTAAAGTGAGCACGTGATCTGAGACAATCTGATTGGCTATTCCTTTTGGTATGATTGACATGTTCATGTCTACTCAGTTTGCCGGGGAGATGGCTTATTTAGAGCAGGCAATAAACCCCCTTGGTTTCACAAAGGCAGGACAGGAAAATGTAACATTTCCCAAGCAGTGCCCATACCTGCTGTTCAGTGTAAAAATTACTACTTTCTGACACACACACACTTTCCAGGACAAAACATGCTCCGAATGCCACGTTGAAAGTGAACAAGGTGTTAACAGTCACAGCTCAGAAGGTTTTGGTGAACTGGAAATGAGAAGGCAACAGAAGGCCTTACAGTTTTGATTATGTCTATTATTCATGTCATCGTCATAGCCAGCACATAAAAAATCACAACAAACAAAGCTAACATCATCTGAAATGGGATGAAATCTGGCAGTATAAACAGACTAACTTGGAGCTAATCGACTAAATGAACTGTGCAGACCATAATATTTAGCACTGTAATATAGGCTACATATATAGTGAAAGCCTTTTTTATTTTTATCTTGTTTTTTTCATTAATAGTATTACTCACCTTAGTTACAAACGTTGCTCACTGAAGACACTTGCTGGTCAATATTTACGGGGTGTTTTTTAGTCGTTTTTAAAAGCGTTTTGTGCAGTCACTCCTGTAGATTCTTATTCTGTGTAGTTTTATGGCAGTTGGTATCTAAGGCAAGGAGCATTACTGCACAAAGATTCTAGGAAGCTTTGTATGTCTCCTGAGTTACCATGACCACTTGTCAACATAGAGCTGTTCTACCTTATCCTGAGTTACCATGACTACCTGTCAACATTGAGCGGTTCTAGCCTATCCTGAGTTACCATGACTACCTGTCAACATAGAGCAGTTTTACCTTATCCTGAGTTACCATGACTACCTGTCAACTTTCAGCTGTTCTAACTTATCCTCAGTTACCATGAGTACTTGTCAACATTGAGTTGTTCTGCAAAGCTGCATTTAAGACAATTTTAAGAAATAATTTAATAACGGTGTAATTGCAGTCCAAAGAAATCTGACATGCACACCCTTGAACCAAGCAGAAGCCATGTTGAAAGTCTCAGATCAATCTGAGCCTGATTTGCAGAGATATTTGAGGAACACACACAAACATACAGATATTCCTTGCTTTATAGATAGATATTATGGATACTATAATCTCTCTATATATTTATACATACAGTATATACAGTATGACTGACTTTTATCCCTGCCACTTAGAGATCGGCAGTTTAGACAAAAAAAAATTATCCCAATAATTTCTGGTATTTATCACGGTAACAATAAAATGTGCAATAAATAAAATAATACCCAACTTAAAGGTGCAGTCTGCAACTCTCAGATCCCTCTCTCTCCCTCCCTCCCCGCTGCTCTCTTGCCCTGCCTCCAAACTTTCCAAAGTCCCTCCCTCAGAGGAGCTAACAAGCTAATGTCAGTCCGACAACAACCGCAGTAATATAACATGCTCTGTTAAAAGCATATTACTGCAGCGCTTCTCTCTCTCAATGTGCACACAATACACCAACCGAGCAGCAACAGCAGCAACAACACAGTGTTACTTAGAGTACCCACACAGAGGCTGCTGTGCGCACACAAACACATGCAATACAAATCAAACATAATGTAAATCAAGCAGCAGTAATTACCTTTCAAGCACAAAAGTGACCAAGTCCATCTTCTACTCCTCCAGACCATACACTGTAAAAAAGACGGTGCTCCAGCCCGGGAAAGGGGCGGGGCCTGTGAGCAACAGCTGTCAGACAGTCCATCAAACACAATCCTGGCTTTAATTGGTTCTTTTTGCTTGGTCACGGTGCATTCTGGCAATCTGCCAAAGGCTGTAGGAGCAGCAGGGGGGACCGTTGTTTTTGCACAAATGATCAATTCAGAATGCATTTCAGAGCTGTAAATAGTATAACTATGTCCTCTGTAAAACTCCATCAGTTTTGAGTGTTATAAACACTAGCTGCGTTTCCATTACCCTTGGAAATGCGCAAAATATAAATAGCGCAATAAAAACTGGTAATGGAAACATCTGAATTTTTTTTTAAAAACACTCAAATATCACCAAAAAAATTTTACTCTTTCATTTCAGATGTTTCAATATTAAAATGTATTGCAAAAGCGCTATGGAAACACTTTTTAGATTAGATTAGATTAGATTAGATTAGATTAGATTATCCTTTATTTTATCCCACAGTGGAGAAATTCACAAGTTACAGCAGCCAAACACACAAAGAGCAAGCAAACAAGAAAGCTAAATACATAAACAGAAAGGAAAAATTAAGGCAAAATAAAAATAAAATAAATAATAGGTATTGGTCAAAATAACAATACAGAATATATATATATATATATATATATATATATATATATATATATATATATATATATATATATACTGTATATGTTGTTTTACTGTACATTCTTATGACAAATGGGAGGAATGACCTGCAGTAGCGCTCCATCTTACACCGTGGGTGTATGGGTCCTCATCTAGGCTGGGGCTTTCCACAGGGTGTGGTGATGGTGTCCTGTACCAGCAGTAGAGAATCTCATGTTTAGCAGCTTGTCTCTGCTAAAAATGATAGCGTAGGTAAATGTACTGTAAATATGAAAATCAGCAGGCACATGAGAGTCCAGTATCAATGTGTACCTCCACAACTCCATCCTCAGCTTTTATATGCTGCAGCTACATTCTTCCTGTCACTTTGATGGAACATATGGTAACACTGGTGATGTGCTGCAGGCGGGGTTGGAGTCAATTATAATTGTAATCGTGTAATTGATAATTCATTAGAATTATGACTTAATTAGGGGGCCAAGCTCGCTGGGGGTTCCTAGGACCAGCGGTGTAGGAACCCTATTGTAATCGTAAGGATTTTTATTATAGTTATTAGGGGGCCAAGCCCGCGGGGCCAGGGAACAGCATATGTAGGCGGTTCATTAGGTTCACCTAGGACCAGCGGTGCTCGGAAACCTATTGTAATCGTACGGATTATTGTTACCTTTATTTTTCCCCGGGTAAAAGTAGTGCTGCAGGCTAAACCGTGCAAGGTAGGACGATGCTCCTTGGGGGTTGGGTCCAGACCACCCCGTGTACCTTGGACGCAAAAATTCACAAATATCCACCAGCAGGTGGCGCTATAACAAAGGTCAACGCGTTTTGGCCAATAACTCCCACACCGTTTGTTGCAAATTTAAAACCTTCATACCCACAGATTCCTTGAATAGCACTGAATTACCTGGGCTAGGCCACGCCCATTTCCGCCTAAACTTTTCTCGGAGCAAAATTGCAAAAACTGAAAACCCTACTTTTTCAAACTACTCTTTGGGTTTTGTCCAATCAGCATGAAACTTGGCACGTAGAGTCTTCAGTTGGACGTAATCTCCAGTTAACCCTATGAGTTTGTTCGGGTAAATTATGCGCAAATTATTAGCGAGTAAAGTTTTCTAGCTAGCTATAAAAATGCAAACTGGTGCATGTCTCGGTCAAAATAAATGCTAACAACACCAAATCTGAGATCCTTAGTTGGCACGTGACTGTGAGGGTATGAGCCAAATTTGAATAAATTAGGCCTCTGGGGCACTGCAATAATGAGAAATGTATATTTCTTAAATGGTACGACCAATTTTCACCAAATTTGGAGGGTATGATGTTGGGTCCCTCTTGAGGCGATATCTCAAAGTTATTCACGATTGGTCAAAGTGGGCGTGGCTAATGACATCATAAGACATAAATAAACAAACATTTATTTCTGTTGAATTATTATGTTGAGGGCAGTGAAATTTACAGGGTAGATATAGAAGACCACACAGACCACCAATACCAAAAATTGCGGCACTAGGTGGCGCTATAATTGCAAAAACATTTTGGCCTTTAACTTTCACAATTTAATTCACATCTTCAAAAAATTCATATCCACATGTTCCCAACATAGTTTCACATCTTCTGACATAAGCCACGCCCACTGCCACAGCACACTGCTCTTTGTAAGTCACTACATATCAAAAATCTACTTGTTCAAATTACTCCTTGGGGTTTTTTCCAATCAGCGTGAAACTTGGCATGTAGAGTCTTCATTTGGACCTGATTTAAAGATGATAAAATAATTTTGTTGGCTCAAAAAATGCGGGAATAATTACTGAGTAAATTTTTCTAGCAAGCTATAAAAATGAATAACTGTTGCATATCTCAGTCAAAATAAATGCTAACAACAACAAATCTGAGATCCTTGGTTGGCATGTGATTGTAAGGGTATAAGCAGAATTTTAATAACTTACGCCACTTGGGGGCGCTGCAATAATGGAATATATGTATCTCTTAAATGGCAATACCAATTTTACCAAATTTGGTGGGTAGGATCTTGGGTGCCTCCTGAGGCCATATCTCAAATTTATTTGCGATTGGTCAAAGTGGGCGTGGCTTATTACATCATAACATATATAAACAAACCCTTATTTCAGCTTAAGTAATATTTTGAGGGCTGTGAAATTTACAGGTTATCTATTGAAGAACACACAGATCACCCATACCAAAAAGTGCACCACTAGGTGGCGCTATAATGGGTACAAATTCATTTTGGCTTGTAACTTTCACATTTTAAATCACATCTTCCAAAACTTCATATCCACCTGTTCACAGCAAATGGCACGTTGGCCTGTGTCCTGACGTTCGCCACGAGCCCGTCTTCCTTCGTGACATACTTCCACGGGCTCCGCGGAACCTGGGGGCCGAGTCACGCGGGAAGGCTTGGCCCCCTTTCATAACTGCTTGCTGTTCTAGTGATAATTGTAATCAGAATTGAAAAAAACTTGTTGCTTTGTAATCATAATTGAATTGTAATTTAATTCAAATAATTGACATTGTAATTACAATTGGCATGGACATTTCATTAAAAAATGTAAATTACAATTTAATCAAACGTAAACCTGTGTAAACATGTTACAGTTCTATGTCTTACACTTAAATAGTTAACAATTATTAAAATATATTTCATATTGATTTTTCCCACTACCTGTTACTTCTCTTGAGGATCATTTTACCATTTAAAAAAATATTAATACCAATATTTTTCAATGATTAGGAAGCCTAACCAAGAGGTGAGAAACAAATGAGATGACAGAAAATGTATTTTAGTGTATTTTACAGCTTATTTGAAACATGGGTCAAACCGACCCGTTATCATAACAGATGCTAACAGAAAGCTAACAAAAGAGGAAGGTTATGTTTTATTGGCTTATTTATTAAAGGCTCAGTAATTGTGATGATTTGTCATTTAACTTTAGCAATTACCAATGTAATTGTATTTGACTTTAAGGGGAAAATAATAATTGTAATTAGGGGGCCAAGCCCGCGGGGCCAGGGAACCACGTGTGTAAGCATATGCGGTTCCGGGGACCAGCTGTGCTCGGAACCTTATTGTATTCGTTCCGATTATTATCGTAGTTACTTTTCATAGTTCCGTTGGTAAAAGTGGTGCTGCAGGCTAAACTGTGCAAGGGAGGGCGGTGCCCTTTGGAGGGTGGGCCAGGACCTCCCAGGGGTGCAAAAACTCATATATCCCCCAGCAGGTGGCATTATAACAAAGGTCAACGCATTTTGGCCAATAACGCCAACACATTGGACATTTGTTGCATATTCAAAAACTTTATATCCACAGATTTCCTGAATAGCACTGAATCACCTGGGATAGGCCCCGCCCATTTCCGCCTAACTTTTGTTGGAGCAAATTTGCAAAAACTGGAAAACCTGCTTTTTCAAACTACTCTTTGGGATTTTGTCCAATCAGCATGAAACTTGGCACAAAACATCTTCAATTGGACCTGATCTAAAGTTGAGTGAATAATTTTGTTCGGGCAAAATATGCGCAAATTATAAACGAGTAAAGTTTTCTAGCTTGCTATAAAAACGTGAACTGGTGCATATCTCGGTCAAAATAAATGCTAACAACACCAAATCTGACATCCTTGGTTGGCATGTGACTGTGAGGGTGTGCGCCAAAGTTGAATAATGTAGGTGACTAGGGGGCGCTGCAAATATGGTATATTTATATCTCCTAAATGACAAGACCAATTTTTACCAAATTTGGTGGGTATGACCTTGGGTTGCTCCTGAGGCCTTATCTCAAAGTTATTTGCGATTGGTCAAAGTGGGCGTGGCTTATTACATCATAACATATAAATAAACAAACAGCTGAATTATTTTGTTGAGGGCTGTGAAATTTACAGGGTAGATATTAGGGATGTAACGATTAATCGTAAGGCAGTTAAAAATCGATTCATAGGTATCACAGTTGATATCGATTTTCTGACAATTGAATCGCAGTACTTTTTTTAACCAGCAGAGGGCGCTATCCGGAAGTGTTGGCGGCGGGCAGAGTCTGCTAATACTTTCTTTCTGGCCGCCTTCTACTCTTAAATATGTTAATAAATGATTCATTGCCCCTTTAGCACCGAAAGAATATCTGTAATATTACTTGGATATCTGTAAAAGTCACGGTTTTCTATTAGCTCTGTCTGCTAGCATAGCTTCTCTTCTTCACTGCAAGATATCTGCATGCCAACCGACCACTGTGTTACCACCGCCCTCTGCTGGTCCAAACAAATATGACGTAAATCAGTGTAATCACGTTTTTTTTTTTTTTTTTTTAAAGTCCAATTGTTAAGGCACAAAATACATTTTCAGTTGCACTTTTAAAAGAAAAAGAACTATTATGCAGTTTTGCATAGTTTATTATAGAACCAGAATTTAAATTAATAGGCTTCATTTTAATTTGTATTATTCCTTTATTTATTTAATTCAAGATTTATTTTTAGTTAAATTGCATTGTTTTGAATAGTTTATCAAGGAATTCTTTTGACAATGAAAAATAAAAGGAAAATAATACAGTATTTTCTAGTTTTTTTCCCAAAAAAAAAATTGTCTACATTCCCATTTTGTAAATGAAAAAATCGTGAGAGAATCGTATCGTGAACCCAGTATCGTGAATCGAATCGTATCGGGAGTTGAGTGAATCGTTACATCCCTAGTAGATATAGAAGACCACACAGACCACTCATACCAAAAATTGCAAACACATTTTGGCCTCTAACTTTTCCATGTTCCCTGCATAGAGTTGCATTTTCCGACATAGGTTACGCCCACTCCCACAGCATATTGCTCTTTGTAAGGCACTACACATCAAAAACTTACTTTTTCAAAATCCTCCAGCATGAAACTTGTCACATAGAGTCTTCAGTTGGACCTGATGTAAAGTTGATAAAATAATTTTGTTTGCTTAAAATATACATGAATAATTACTGAGTACAGTTTTCCAGCTAGCTATAAAATGCATAACTGTTGCATATCTCGGTCAAAATAATTGCTAACAACACCAAATCTGATATCCTAGGTTATCACCCGGTTGGGTATGAGCCAAATTTGAATAAATTAGGCCTCTGGGGCACTGCAATAATGAGAAATGTATATTTCTTAAATGGTACGACCGATTTTTACCAAATTTGGTGGGTATGACCTTGGGTCGCTCCTGGGGCCGTATCTCGAAGTTATTTGCGATTGGTCAAGGTGGGTGTGGATTATTACATCATAACATATAAATAAACAAACCTTTATTTCAGCTGAAGTAATATGTTAAGGGCTGCGAAATTTACAGGGTACATATATAAGAGCACACAGATCACCAGTGTTGGGAACGTTACTTTAAAAAAGTAATTAGTTATAGTTACTCACTACTTGTTCCAAAAAGTCACGGAGTTAGTAACTGAATTACTCTATAATAAAAGTAACTCATTACCAAGGAAAGTAACTATTTGCGTTACTGTTAAAAAAAAGTTGCTATAGAATTCACATTTTTTAGATGTGTGTGTCGTGAGGTGTTTCATTCAATTTGAGTTGCTCACAACGGATGTCGACAAAGTCTTCACTTCTGGATATAATGAACACTTCACATGTACGTTCTTGCGTTTGACCACAATTAATTTAAAGTAGTGTTTGTATCACCACCTTAAAAATGACAACTTTTCATCAGACTGCTCCACGCTCACCATCTCTGCTGCGTCATCAAATCTGTAGTGTGTGTGTGTGTGTGTGTGTGTGTGTGTGTGTGTGTGTGTGTGTGTGTCTGCGTGTGTCTGCGTGTGTCTGTGTGTGTGTGTGTGTGTGTGTGTGTGTGTGTGTGTGTGTGTGTGTGTGTGTGTGTGTGTGTGTGTGTGTCTGTGTGTGTGTGTGTGTGTGTGTGTGTGTGTGTCTGTGTGTGTCTGTGTGTGTGTGTGTGTGTGTGTGTGTCTGTGTGTCTGTGTGTGTGTGTGTGTGTGTTTGTGTGTGTGTGTGTGTCTGTGTCTGTGTCTGTGTCTGTGTGTGTGTGTGTGTGTGTGTGTGTGTGTGTGTGTGTGTGTGTGTGTGTGTGTGTGTGTGTGTGTGTGTGTGTGTGTGAGTGTGATCCACAGCGATACATCAATTAATTGATTAACGATCCAATTACATTGATGCACAATAAAGACATCGATAAACATAGTCATCTTTAAGATACACCTTTATTTTGAAATTCACATAACACGTCCGTGCCAGCATTTCCTGGTTGAAAATAGACAGTAGCTCCGGCGCGAGCCCAGCGCCGCTTCGCACCCATTGTGACCAATAAGTGAACGATGAACAATTTCCATCTGTGTTATATGGTTGGGTTTAGATCTTAGTAGACTGATGCCCTACTTTCCCTACATGACGTGACCTTTCATCTACAATAGTTTAAAGTAGGGATGTTCCATTCTGATATAGATATCTGATAGCAGTCCAATATCAGCAAAAAACTAGTATCACATTATATAGGCCTGCATCTAAAATGTGTGATATAAGCACTTTGATCTAATCAATTCATTCCACACTCCGCTTTAGCTCTGCTAATAAATGGTTTTTTTTTTGCAATGTTGCAGAATTGGTAAAGTCAAACTTTTTCCACTGAAGACCTTCATTTACAAATCCATGGGAATTTGAATCTATTTTAGTCCATTTCAAAGTGATAGCACTGCAAAGGATGTGTGGATGAATATTTCTAGATCCTTCATGTTCATTCTGTCTCTTCCATCCTTCAGGTGGAGCTGATTCCAGGCTGATGTTACAGGTGAATGGAGACGTCTGAAGGAGGATTGTGGAACAACTCAGCCATGACAGCAAACATGGACTCTTCAGAAAAGGTGAGAAATGAGTGGATTGAACAAAACCAGTGACTGTGGAACCAGTGAAGGACACCTTTAAAGCTGAACATCAGCTGGACTTCTGGTGGAACATGTGACCTCCAACTGCTCAATGACACAGACAGGAAGTACAACAGATCAGCCACAACATGATGAGCCCTGATAAGAAATGTCAGCTTTTACACATATTCTTTACTAATGCAGTGTGTGAATAAGAAGATCCTCCAAGAATCACATGTTGTTGTTAGACTTTATTGTTTTCATTTGTGGCTCTAGAACCAGTTCAGATCAACTTGTTCTCACTGTGTGACATCACTGATCTGACTTTTTAGCAGCGTCAGCCTCTGTTACTGCCTTTAACTGAGCTTATCTTATACAGAACACTAGTCTGACTCTTATTGTAAAAAGACATTTCTGTGCTCATAGTGCAGAGTTTATTTGGAGAGCAAAGGAACAGTTACAAGTAGCAACTACCAACACAATCAGAAGGAGGTCATCAGTTAGAAAGGTTACCATTTAAAGCACAACTTGTCTATTTGCTCCTTCTCAACAAACCAAGTTGCTTCTCCTCATATTTTCTCCACATTATATAAAAAGATGTAAATAAGCTTCAAATCCCTTCATTTGATCAGAGAGAAGTGCTAAGGTCCATCTCTGCCACTGAGCTGTGGAGGCAGTGATGCTTTGGTCAATGTTCTGCTGGTAAACTTTGGTTCCTGATGTCCATGTGGATGTTCTATTGAAGTTGAGCTCCTCCTCCATCTTTAACAGCCACTGTTCTTTCTAGGGAACCAAACAAATGTTTGTTTGGTTCTTCTCTGTGTTTAATCTCTAACTGTTCTACAGGACTCTGGAAGCCAGAACAAAGTGACACCTCAACGCTCTCAGGACGATGAAGCTCAGCCCCAACAAAGAAACAAATCTAAGAGAAAAACACAGAGCAAAGAGTTCAACAGCAGAGCCAAGCTGGAGTTAAAGCTAAACATACATGTGACCAGTGTGGAAAGACCTTTAGCTTTAAATCAGCTCTCATTGTGCATCAACAAATCCATTCTGGAGAAAAGCCATTTAGCTGTGACCAGTGTGAAAAGGCTTTTAACAAGATTTCTAACTTGATAAACCACAAAGTTTTACTTACTGGAGTTAAAAAGTTTGAATGTGACGAGTGTTATAGTCAATCTGGAAACCTCAGTAAACATCTCCTCATTCACCGTGGAATCAAAGCTCACAGATGTGAACAGTGTGGCGAGGCTTTCACACAAAGATCATCTTTAATGATCACATGAATACTCACTCCAGAACAGTGTTGTATCACTGTGACCACTGTGGGAAAATATATAAACACAAAAAAAACCTCACTGATCACCTGAGATCTCACACTGGACATGAAGTGTGTATCTGTGACCAGTGTGACAACGTTTTTACAACATATGACCAGTTAAAACAACACCAAATCAGCCACTCATCAGAAAGACCTCATAAATGTGACACATGTGGAAAATCTTACAAGTGGAAAGGTCACCTTAATTCCCACCAACGAGTTCATGAGAAGAATGTTTTCAGATGTCACGAGTATGGGAAGACCTTCAGCATTTCATCTGTTTTCCACTCACATCTCTGTGTGGATGGAGACATGGAGCAGGAATCATCTTCAGATCCCAGCGACAAGCGGATGTGACGACACCTTCTGGTTCCAGTGTTGGACTGAAGAACCCAGAGATCAGGCTGCACAGGATTCCAACATAAACCTGCTGTCAGCAGGAAAATGGACACCAACAGTTCAGGAAGTTGTTGATCTTTGAAGGTGTGGTCTGAAGAAAAGATCAATGGTCAGTTGGAAAGTAAACAGGAAGAAGTTTCCCTTTGTTCACTTTCTATACAGGATATACATTCTATAGCTTCTGTATTCATACATGATGTATATGAAGAATGATTCACATTATTATTATTATACACTCTATATCAGGGCTGTCAAACTCATTTTAGTTGAGGGTTCAAATACGGACCAGTTTGGGGTCCAAAGGGCTGCAGATTATAGGAAAACCTGCCCTAGTTTGTACTTCCACCTGTAAATGAAATGTAAAGTATGTAAAGCACCAACAATACAATAAGTGACAGATATCAGTTCCTGTAGGATATTAGTGAGCAACTTTAATTTTGGAAAATGTTGTGGAATAATTTAGGGAAATTTGCAGGATTTTAAAAGAGTTCCTGCAACAATTTGAGTTTAAAATAACTCCCATCATGTGAAATCATAATGGGAAAACTGTGAGCTCTGCAAATATTGTGAAGTTTACTTAAAATTATTATATATTTTTTTTAGAAGGGTTGTGATATCTATAACTGAATTAATTTATAATTTACACAATAATTCATGCTTTCTGTCATTTTTACTTACTAGATGCTCTAAAGGGCCTGATTTGGCCCCTGGGCCTCGAGTTTGACCCATATTTTATATGAAAGACAGTCTATGATGTCCATCATGTGTTTGTATTTCCTTACATAATAATCATTAATCACCTTCTCTACAGTCTATAAAACTAGTGACATTCCAATAGATGTAATAATCAGATCCATAACTTCTAGATAATATACATGCTGTGTTAATGCAGACCATCTTCATCCATTTACCTTTGAAACTGTTTCTTTTCTCTGTGTTTGTAAAGGATTCATATTTGTAATGAGTTTCTAAGACATCACATAATTGTATTTTCTTGATTTTAGATGTGATGTGTTTTATATAAAGTATGTTTTTCTACAGTTGAAGTGAATGTGATGAAATGGTTCCTGACAGGGAAACCCTGCCTAAAGCCTGTGAATGGATCATGCAGTGTGCTGAATGAATATCAGGGGAAGGGGAGCCCAAAGTGTCCAAACACTCCCATTTTATCACCATATTTTTTTTTTTTTTTTTTTTTTTTTTTTTTACCTTGTCTGCACATGCTTTCGAAGGTTAACACTACAAGAAGTGCAATCTTTTGACAGCAATGCATATTTTATTATTGCAATTAAATAAATTTATTTATTTCATTGCATAATTGTGACCGTCACCAGCCCTCCCTAGGGAAGGGTAAGAAATACTTTATTAAAGGGAGGATGTAAAAAAGAGAGGGCAGTGTTACACCAAGGTGAGGGGTTGGAGGGGGGTGGGGAAGTTAACAGGGAAGAGGGATACAAGATAGGATATGGAATGGGTGAGGAATAGTTTTAAGTGATGCGATGTGAAATTGTGGTTGTGTATATTGTGTTTATTGTTGTGTTGTCAAGCCAGTTTGGTGACCAGTGTGTGGTTTAGGAATAATGGTGGTGGCTGTGAACAGAGGAAGAGGTGAGTGGAAATTCCATAAAACAGGTATTTGGGAACAACGTGTCTAAGGTTGAGCCCAGTATGAGTGTTATCCCACAGCCCAAGGCCAGTGCATCCATGACAAATGTATTTCCAAGTACCGCCACTGCAAAACCCAAGAGCCGCCCCCGGGCCCGAAGAAGCAGTCAGGCCAGCAGCAAGAGCAGGCAGCCTAAGGGCCCCCGGCGACCACCCCACGGCCAAGCAGTCCCCCGAACGCCCCCAAGATCCCAAGCCGAGAGGCAGCCATCGCCCCCCCATACACACCCGAGAAAGCCCCAAGGAGCCAAGGACCCAGCGCACCACGCCACCGATCCCACCCCCAACCCCCAGACCCCCCACCCCATCAACCCCCCCACCCCCCCACCCCACCCCCGCGCCCAACCCCCCGAGGGGAGGGCCCAGAGAACTCCCTGCCCGAGGCCCCAGCGGAGGAGCCGAAGCCCACACCCAGCAGACGACCAGAACCGCGCCGAACAGGCAGCCAGTGGGCACCCGCCGGCGAGCCCAGAGCCAGCAGGGGCCCGACCCCAGGCCAGAAGGACCCGGAACGGATGCAGCACCAGGAGCAGCCCGCCCAGGGAGGACGACCACACCCCAAGCCGCATAAGGCACCAGGGGGCCGCTGGGAGTCTCCCCGCCGGCCCCCAGGCACCCCAACCTAGCCCCCCACGGCGCCCCAGATCACCCTTCACTGATGCCGCCCGCGCCACGAGCTTCAGTTCTTTTTTTTTTTTTTTTAAAGCCAGGGCCCCCTCCAAGGGCCAAGCCAGACCGCCCCGCCGGGATGTGGCCCCCTATTCCGGCTCCCGACACCCTACCTCACGGGGCACTGCCCAAGCAGGGGCCGTACCAGTAGGTACGCAAGGGCGCGGCACGCGCCACCCGCCCCGAAAGACCCCCGCCAGGACCGGCCCGGCCAGCAGGCCAAGCACCCCGGGCCCCAGGAGCACCCCCCGGGACCAGGACCCCCCAAGGGCAAGCCCCCGGGCCAAGCCCCCCGGGACGCATCCCCCACCCCCGCCCGGGACCCGGCCACGGCCCAGCAGGACCGCACAGCCCCGGACAGCCCACGGCCAGCAGCCCAGGGCCCGCCGCCCCCCGGACAGCGCCAGCCACGGAGCAGCGCCCCCCGCCGGCCCGCGAGCAACCGGCGATCCCCACCGCGGGGATGGAGGCACCCCAACGGCACACATCAAGTGCGGGACAGCAGCCCCCAGCCAAAGATGCCCCGGACCCACCCACCAGTCCGCAAACGGCAGGACAGACCCACCAGGCGGCCGACAGCAACCTCCACCACCGGAACAGCTAGCGCCGCCCCCCAGTAAACAGCATCACCCCGAGGCGCCAAGCAACCCCGCCCCAACCCCGGCGAGGACACCAGCACCCCCCCAGCACACCCACCCCCCAAACCGGCGAGGCAGGCCGCCCCGGGCCCGCACACCGCGGGGCCCGCCCCCAAGGCCACCAGGAGACAAAGCAAGCACCAAGCCACACCCAAGGGGGAGAGGCACCCCCGCGCCCCACCCGGCCGACACAGCCCGGAAAGACCCCGCAAGGAGAGACCCCGGCAAAGCCCCCCCGAGACCCACCGCCACGCCCGACCGCACCATCTTGATGTGCTTTTACTCTATGCAGTGGCCCAGCCATCAACAGAGGGGCCAGGCCCCCACCGGAGAGGCCCAAATATGTGTACCAACCCACCACCCTGTTATGGTGCCTCTCCATTCCCCAATGGAGAGGCACTTCCCGATCCCCTGTGTGAATGTGTGTGTTTGGTGAATGTATGGGGTGTAATTAAAAGAAGGGGGATGGAGGGGAGCGGTGCTCCCCCTCCAGCCTCTGTGGATTTATGTGTATGTGGTGTAATAGGCCGGAGGGTGTAAATGATGATACACCCTCCGGGGGGTGACATGTTGAGATGCGATTAAAATTGGAGGGATTAGTAGGGCAACTAGAGGTGGGAAGGCCGCCCCCACGCCACTACATAGTAACACAGGTGGCGGCCCCCTCCACCCCCAGCCCCACCATCCAGCCCCCCAAGGGTTGGGTATTGGTGTGTGGTGCATTTTGTGAGTGAGCCAGACCAGCTGGGAGTGGGGTGAAGTGAACATGTAGGAGGCCTGTCCAGTGTGAGCCGGGCCCGTCCGCGTGGCGGGCCACGCGAGAGGGTAGATGGCGCAGACGGGCAAGTGGCACTGCGGGCCCCGGAACAGCACAGCCGGAGACCCCCCCCCACGGCACCCCCCAGACCGCGCCGGCCCCGCGGAGCACGGCGACACCCCCCACCCCCGGGCACAGCCAGGCACCAACAACATCCCCCGGCGCCCCAGGGGGCGACCCCCGCCGCCCGCCGGCCCGGAGCAACGCCACCCCGCCACCAAGGGGAGCGGCCGAGCAGGGGGGAGGCCCATGCCCGCACCAGGGCCAGCACAGGCCCACCCGGCGCCACGATACAACACTCTCCACCGGGAGGCGGCCCCGGCCCCCCCGACGAGAGAGGACGCCATCCACCGCCAAGCAGGGCCATCCCGCCAGCCACGGACCGGCAAGCCAGAGTACCGAAGCACCCCCAGCCCAGAACCGCCCCCCCACACCAACGGCGCCAATAGAGCCCCCCCCCCCCCACGGAGGCAATCCCCGACGACCCACGCACCGGCACGAGACACCCCCCCGACGCCAGCACACCCCAAACAACAGCGGGCCCAAGGCCACCAGCCCCGCCCCGCCCAAGGCTGCGCAGCGCCGCCACGAGCCGCGGCCGGTCCCCGGGCAGATGGCCGGAGAGCACCTCCCCGGACACGTAGCCCAAGGATCCGCCCCCGGGGCACCCCCGCCCCGGAATCGCGCCCACGGCGCCCGGTGCACCCAGCCAGCAGACCAGCCAATCCCAACGCGGATCCACCGGGCCAGGAACCACGCGCCGCGCCCCCGCACACCCGCCCAATACGACCCCCGGGGAGGCCCCATAGCACCCCTCACCCCACCCCCTAGCCATAACGTCCACACCCCGGCCATTGCGGTCGTACAAAAAGCCCCCGAGGGGGCCCCGCCTGGCTCGTCGCGCAAGCGACATCCCTAGCAAAGGTGCGCCCCAGGGAGCCAAGCCAAGGACCCGCAAGGGCCGACGGAGCAACCCACAGCCACACCCCGCCACCCAGCAGCCCAGGAGGCAATCGCCGACCCCGGGCAGCAGCCACCCCCAAAGCTACCCCCACCCCGGATCCCCCCGGACCGGAGCCAAGGACCCCACCACCCCAGGCCCCCCAACGAGACCACCCCCCAGCCAACCCACCCGGCACGGCACCGCCCGTCCCCCAGGCGGGAGCCACAGCCCCCCCACCAGTGCCCCAGGCCAACGGGAGCCCCCCAAACCCAACCCCACAGGATGGCGGGCGCAAGAGCAAAGGAGGAGGAGGGGGGGAGGACGAGACAGGGGGACAGGGAGCAAGGGGAAGGAGCGGCAGGGGAGCACGCAGGGCCCCAGCCCCAGAGACCAACCAGATGCGCATGCAAGGGGCAACGGCGCCAAATCAAACAGCCCCGGGACCCCGTGAACACCCAGAAGGAATGCACACCCGTGCTGAGGCAACAAGGCACCCCGGCAACCCACCCCAGCCATCCTGACCAAGACCACCCCAGAGGCCCAAGGCGGCCCCGGCCTACAGTTGGGCTAGTGCGTTAGTAAAGAGTGGTGCTGGCAGTCGCTTGCAGGCTAGATCATCAGGCTTTTAAAAATTTAGATTTAATGCAATTAAAAAAGGAGTCCAACGCTCCTCAAAGCACGTTATTTTTTTTTGTTTTCTGAGAGCAGACATCTTTTCCATGGAAATAAATTCTGTGAGGAGATTTTGCCATTGGTTTATGTTTAAGGATTTTTTGTCTTTCCAATTTAGTAATATTGTTTTTTTTGCTATGGCTAGTGCCGCAAGGATTGATTGTGATTGGTTTGCTGGAGGTTGAAGCATTGTCAGGTCTCCAATCAAACAAAGATTTGGAGATAAAGGAATTCTGTAGTCCAAAATGGAGGACAGTTTTTCAGTGATTAGAATCCAAAAGTGTTGAACTGGGGAGCAAAGCCATAAGGCATGTAAATAGGAATCCGCTGTATTCTGGGTGCACTGAGAGCAGATGTCTGTTGCTGAGAAGCCCATTTTATGCATTTTCTGTTGGGTAATGTGGGATCTGTGGAGGACCTTGTATTGAATTAGCTGAAGGTTTGTGTTTTTTGTCATCTTAAAAGTATTACAACAAATTTCTGCCCAGAAATCAGTGCTCGGGGTGATTGAGAGTTCGGCCTCCCACTTCGCGATTGGTAAGTAATTACAGTTAGTGTTCGAAAGTGCTCTGTATATTTTTGAGAGCTTTTTTGATTTTGTTGAGATTTTTTTCATATATATAGCCAGTTCTGGAGGTTGTAACGTAGTTAAGTCTAGTGGAGTGGTTTTCTTTATTGTCTCTGTTACTTGTAAGTACTGTAGAAAGTTACTTTTATTTATATCGAATGCTTGGGTTAGATTGTTATATGACCTGATCTTGTCATTTTCAAAAAGGTCTTGGAGATGAGTGATTCCACTCTCTTCCCATGTCTTCAGATAGAGTGGTGTTTTTTTATTTTTAAAGTCGGGGTTGTGCCAGATTGGAGAGAGTATACTAGTTTTTAATTGGCCATTTGTGATGTCCAGGGCTTTCCACCATGCAGTCAGTGTGGAGGCAATTAGTGGGTTTTTAAAGCAGTTGTGATGTTTGAGGGTCGCAGTGATAAAAGGGAGATCAGAGAGTTTAATGTGTTTGCAGTCTAACTGTTCTATTTCTAGCCAGGTGTTGTAGTATTCTTTTGGATTTAGCCATTCTGTTAAATATAGTATTTGGTTTGCTAAGTAATAATGCATGAAATTAGGGGCTTCTAAACCACCCTCGTCTTTGTTTTTTTGAAGGGTAGAAAGGCTTATTTTAGGTTTTTTATTTCTAGTATAGAATTTTGTAGTTGTAGAATCTAATCTTTGAAACCATTGTTTTGGTGGTTTTAGTGGTATCATTGAGAACAAGTAGTTTATTTTTGGTAAGATTTTCATTTTAACTGAGGCTATCCTGCCAAGTAGTGAGATGGGGAGATTGTTCCATCTCCGCAGATCTTCTGTGACTTTGTCCAACATCGGATCATGATTTAGTTTAATTAATTCATTTAAGTTTGGTGATATATTTAAGCCTAGATATTTAATTGTATTTGTGGTGGAGGGGTGTTGTGGATTTTGGTGTGCAGGATTCCAAGAGTTTTTTGTCAAAGGGAGGATTGATGATTTTGTCCAGTTAATGGAATAGTCTGATAATTTAGAGAAGCTGTTTATTAGATTAAATACTTCCTCTAAAGAGGATTGCGGTTCTTCCAAATAGAGTAAAATGTCATCCGCGTAGAGATTAATTTTGTGTTCTGAGATGGATGAGTGGATTCCTTTAATAACAGAGTTCTGACGTACAGCTGCTGCGAGAGGTTCAACGAATATTGCAAAAAGCAAAGGTGAGAGTGGACAGCCTTGTCTGGTTCCCCTCTGCAGTGTGAAGCTTTGGGATGTTATTTTGTTTGTGGTTACTGAGGCCTTAGGTTTATTGTACAGGGTGGAGATCCATTGTATGAATGATTCTCCGAAGCCAAATTTGCCAAGGACAGTTAGGAGGAATGACCAGTTTACTCTATCAAATGCTTTTTCTGCATCGAGTGACAAGATTATTGTTTTCTTTTTAGAGTTCTGTGCCATGTTGATCACATTAAACAGTCTTCTCACATTGTCTGTGGAGTGTCTATTTTTAATAAAACCTGTCTGGTCTTGGTGTATAATTGACTGTACTACTTTCTCTAACCTGGATGTGAGTGCTTTGGAAATAATTTTTAAGTCTGTGTTAATAAGTGAGATGGGACGATAGCTTGAGGGTAATATGGGGTTTTTGTCTGGTTTAAGTAACAATTTAATGTTCGCTGTATTCATGTGACCTCCTACATGCCCTTTATTTTTGATCTCTGTTACTACTCTGAAAAATAGTGGAGCCAGCATTGACCAGAAATGTTTAAGGAATTCAGCAGGGAACCCATCTGGACCTGGTGCTTTGCCTGTTGACATGCTATCTAAAGCATTTTGTAATTCTTGTAAGGTTAATGGTGAGTCTAAGGTGGTTTTCTGATCTATAGTGAGCTGTGGTAGGTTTAGTTTATTAAGAAAGGTTTTAATATCTTCAGGGTCAGGGTTTAAATTTGATGAGTATAAGTTTTGATAATAATCATGAAAGATGTTATTAATGTCCTGAGGTAAGTTTAAAGTTTGACCTGCGTTATCAGAAATTGCTGCTATAAAGGAATTTTCTTTACTATGTTTGAGCTGATTTGCTAAATATTTGCCTGATTTATTATTGTAGTCAAAGTTTTTGTATCGTAATTGTTGCAAAATGAAGTCGGTTTTTTTAGATAAGATGATATTCAGATTAAGTTTTGTACTTTGGAGTTTTTCCCATAAAAGTTCAGAAGGGTTAGCTGCGTATTCTTCCGTAAGTTTTTTGATCTTTTCTTCAAGTGTTTTTTCTGCTATCTGTTCCTGTTTTTTCTTATAAGAAGAGTATGATATAATCTTCCCTCTAATGACAGCCTTGCCAGTTTCCCAGAGTAAGGACGGTGATATTTCCGGGGAGTCGTTTGTCAATAGAAAGTCCTCCCATTCTTTTCTTATAATTTTTTCAAATTTACTGTCATTAAGTAATGAAGTGTTAAAGCGCCATAGAGAGGATACTTTCTGATTAGAGTCACACTGCAGGGTGAGGGATATTGGGGCATGATCGCTAATAATTATAGGATGTATTTTAGAGGACATCTTATGTACGATGGAATTATTTGAAAGAAAAAAGTCAATTCGGGAGAAGGATTTATGCACAGGGGAGAAGAAGGTATATTCTTTTTTAGTTGGGTTATTCAGTCTCCATACATCTCCTATTCCAAGATCTTCCATGTAATCCATTAATACTTTAGCAGATCGAGATGGTTTTGTATTTGAGCACTTACTAGATCTGTCCAATGATGTGTTGAGCGCCAGATTGAAGTCACCTCCGATGATTAGAGACGAGTCTGCAGAAAGGTCTGAAAGCTCTGAGAAAATTCTATGGAAAAAATCAGGGTCATCATTATTGGGGGCATATAGATTAAGAATTGTGAAACATTTATTATAGATTACTACTTTGATAATAATATATCTACCCTCTGGGTCTATGACGGAGTTGATTATGTTAACGGGTAACCTTTTGTTGAGAAGAACCGAGACTCCTCTTTGTCTGGAATTAAAACATGAATTATATATCTTGTTAAAATTTGAATCTGTCAGGGATTTTTCTTCTGATTTAAGTAAGTGAGTTTCTTGAAAGAAGACAATGTCTGCATTTAATCTTGATACATAGTCAAATATCTTAATCTTTTTAGCCTGTGAGCGAATGCCACGCACATTCCAAGAAGTTACTGTAAACTGATACATAGAATGAGGTGAGTGTTAGTCCATACAGGTGTGAGCATAAGTGAGAATCTGTGAGCATCTGTGCACTGTGTTGTAAAAAGCTTGGATGCAAGGAAAGAAAGAAGAGGAGACATATTTATCATGCGATAGCACCACGGGGTAAAGGACTGGATTGAATAGGTTAGTGAAAAGCACAAACATACAATGACAACAACCAATATCAAAAGAGTAAAAGGAGTAAGGGGTAATTATAGGAGGTGTAGGAGGTGGGGGGTGTTGTGGGTGTTGAGTGAGTGTGAAACAAAAAAAAGAGTGAGGGGTTCGAGACGAGTGAGTTGACATGAGGGTAAAGAGTGTCCTGTGAGAGAGTACGTGCCAAAAAGTGTTTACCAAAATCTAAGCCAATATGTAGCATACATACAAACATACATACATACACACACGTGTCTATATATACCTATCCATGTTTTTATTTTAGTGTTATTATTATCTTTATGTATTTATTTATTTTAATTATTATTATTGTTATATATATATATACATATATTTTTTTAATTTTTTTTATGGAGTTATCATTATTTTATATATATTTTCTCTATTTATATTTATATATATATATATATATATATACACATACACATACATATATACATAGACACATATACATACACACATACATACACATACACACATACATACATATACATGCACATATATACACACATACACATGCACACATAAACATATACACATACATACATATATATATATATATATATATACACACATACATACACACACAACTACATACACATACATATATAAACACATGCATATACACACACATACATACATACATATGTATACATATATACATACACATACACACACACATACATACCCACTTTTTTTTTTTTTTTTTTTTTTTTTTTTTTAAATGTATTTATTGTTTTTATTTGCCTTTTTTTTTCTTTTTTAATGTACAGATATATACATACACACATACAACATATATATTTATTTTAATTTTTTTAAAAATAATGCTACCTTAGCTTCACCATAAGTGGAGAATTATCCTTTCAATGTTAACTCACATAACACCTGTGTTTTTTTTTTTTTTTTTTAACTTCATTATTATTATTATTTTTAGATTTGTCTTTCTCAGTAGAGCCAGGGCGTGATGTTTAAGTCCCTAAACAGTTGGCCATCTATGTAAAGCTTGTCTACGACCAGTTTGGAATTTTTGCCTTTCTGTCGGTTTTCCTTAAAGATAGGATACAGGGTTTTTCGACGTTCGTTTATTTCCCGAGGGAATTGATCGTTCATGCCGAATTGCGTACCTTTAAGTTCCCGACCTTTACTTTTAACCTGGATCTTCTGTTGAAAGTGCTCAAATTTGGCAATGATGGGACGTGGACGGTTTCCTCTACGTGGTCCGAGGCGATGGACACGGTGAAATGTGATGTTTTTCACGGTTTCTGCCGGGATTTTAAGCGCCGACGACATGAAGTCTTTCAGCAGAGCATGTGGGTCATCGTTGGGGGTTTCTGGAATACCTGAGAATATTACGTTGTCTCTCATACTACGAGATTGGATATCCAGGACTGATTCTTTAAGAAACTTGTTTTCTTTTTTCAGCTCTTTTACCTCGGAGCTCACCGCAGATAAAGCCGAATGGATATCATGATTATCTTTTTGTAAGTCCTGGATTTGTTGATAGGCAAATTCCAGGCTGACTTTCATTTCCTGAACGTCTCGGTGCAGTAAGTCGAGCACATCCAGCCTCTTAATTATGGTCTGTAGGAGTTCCGTGTGGGATTCTACCTCGAGGTCTGATGTATCGGTGGCCGAATCGTTTTTCCGGCGCTTCGCCGACTTACCTGATGTACTGGCTTTTGGTCCGGACTCCATCACGTACTCAGCGTAATATCTATCTATGAAGTCCTCGAGGTCCTCCACTCTGGCTGGTGAGAGGGCGCGTGGTCGGCTCTCGTTGGTGGCGTTGATTTAACGGTAAAAATCGTTAGTATGTGCACGTAAACAGGATCGGTAAACTAGTCACGGCAGCGAGCCGCCATGTTGAATTTTCTCAGCTTGTCATGTGACTCTCAGAACATCTCGCGTGACTTACCTCCTGCCTCTCCGTCACCATATTTACATTTCTATCAACTCTGTGATTACAGCTCATAGATTTATTCTATCTCTGAAATGTTCTTTAATCTGTTCTTTAGCCTGTCCAGCCTTTCTTTAGAACTTACAATGTTCTATGTAACCATGATAAATCCTAAAGTTCTTCTTAAATCTTCATACTGACATAAAGTTTGAATCAATGTAAATGTAATGATATTAAATGTCCAGTGAAGCTTTGTTCCTTTAAATAAAGATGTGTTATTGTCTGTGATGGATTTCTTTGAACAGAGAAACATGTCAGAGAGAGGGAGAGCTTTTCATTGGATAGCACATAATCCTCCATCAAACACACATGGTTCCCATGAGAAGAACATCCACTGGATGGATCTAAGAACAGGAAGTGAACGTTCCTCTGGAAACTGACGGAGTTTAAAAATAGACTTTTAGAGTAACCGCTGCTTTCACACATCGTCACTATGTCTTTCCAACAAATTCTGACAAAAAGAGTCAAATAAATGCAGAATTCTTTACTTTGAGATTGTTCCTACATTAATAAGGCTTTTCATTTAAATCTAGTGTAGTTTTAGCATCTGAGACAGTGAAAGACTTCCTGTTTTGGTTCTAGAAGGGTATGAATTCCCAATGAACAGCGCTGATTAAAAGGGGGCGGAGCCTCTCTGTATGTGGACTCAGAGTGGAGGTGTGTCCAGGTTAAACACATGTCTAAGTGTGGAAATGAATATAATACAAAGTTGTATATACAGAACAGCAGGGTGGTGCATTGACACACTGAAGAACACATTAGCTGACATGTTTCATAACTCTGATGATTCAATATAATACAAAGTGTTTGGAGTGACTTCATTATTATTATTATGAATCAGACCCATAAAGACTTCAGAGGGGTATTCCATAAAGTAGGTTATGTTCAAACTCTGAGTATGTTCGGGTTCAAATGAGGGAAACTCTGAGTATCTCATTCCTAAACGCGAGGTATGTTCTTCTCTGAGTATGTTACCATGGCAACATTGTCCGTGAACTAAACCTGGTCGCTGGCAGGTTTTATCAAAGAAACCTGGCTCCGCCCACCTGAACACTTAAATGAACCTGAACCTTGACACTTTACTCTGAAACACATTAGTAACATCACACACCACAGACGTGCTCACATCATTACTAATGTTGTGTTGCTTTAGGTTTTTTTTTATAACATTGTGGATGCAGATCATTAAGTGAAAGACACTGAGAGGTTGATCTGCATTAAAACATCTACTGACGTCTGTAGTAAAGTTCACTGAATACAAATCTGTGGATTATATAAAGAATTAAATTAATCCACGTTTGAGGCTCAAACATACCTTTGAAGTTATGATGACGCAGTGAATTATGATACAACTTTACAAAGCAGTGGTTTGTGTCCCGCTTCAGTTTTTTTATGACATATTTTTTGGACATTGAGATGACTCTAGCGACAATATTACATTAAAAATCAATATAAATTATGTGATATCAAGCGGCAGTCACTGCCTTTATATCCAGTGTAACGGGAGGGTTCTCTATGCAGCCAACCTATGCTGCTGCCACGTCTCCTCAAACACATTTTATTCATATTAGTGATTAAGTGGACCAAAAAACATGACTAATCACTAGTGATTTAAGCAACTATAGTCACTGAATGTGTGTTCAGTGTGAATGCACCTTTAGAACAGGCTCATATTCTTCAAATGCCAGCTTATTTCACCCATAAGGGTGAATAAATCATTGTCTTCCGGGTGGTTGCCATGGTAGTTTGTGTAATCGTCAATCCATTGATGATGGCTTTTTATGGCGCGCGTTCACGTAAGTAACCCAAGGTTTACAAACTCAGGGTTAATTAACCCACTTCATACCAGCTGTAATGGAATCAGATACCCAGAGTTTCCCATCACTGGGTATGTTGACCCAGAGTTTATGGATAGACTCAGAATTTGTTAACCCTCCTTTATGGAATACCCCTCTGATGTTATACATTCAATGTAGAGCTGTAGCCTGTTCCCAGTCATTCTAAAGCCAAGCAGAATCACATTAGACACTGACACATCCATCATTGACATTTGGACACATTCAGCTGATTGGAAAGTAGATGGAGGATTATTTAGAAGTGATATCAGTGAACAGCTTCCAGTTACAAACCAGTGCTGGGCTTAGATCTATCAATGAGACAATCCAAACAATGTCTATGATGTCTTTATGTCCGTATTAGTGATGTTACATGAGAAAAACTGTCCTTTAAACACAGAGCAGGAAGCAGAAGCTTTGGAACAAGCCTTAGAGACTGTATGGACTAAGATAAATGCCCTGAATAAAAGGTTTATAAACCTAAAGAAGCAGAAGCTAAGTGTACATAATATAAAAACCAATGAGTAAACATTATGACAACTTTTAAATAATATTGTATCCAGTATATTAACATGAATAATTGTAGCAGTATAAGAGTAACACTAAAAAAACATGGACTGAAATGAAATCATCAAAAAGAGCAACAGATTATCCATATTATTTAATAAAGAGTAATGATGTACTGAAAAGAAAACAGATATTACTCCTGAATTTAACAGGTATTTGGTGAATGTTGGATACGACCTCACTAAGGAGATTGTTGAGCCAAGAAACTCTGATGAATTCCAAAAAAGTCAAGTCAATAAAACTTTATCTTCATTTTTTGTTCATTCTGTAAATTGAAAATAAATAGTTAAAAAAAAAATACATCATGAAATGTCAACTTATTGCTTTGAAATGAACTTTTTATTAATGCAAGATAATATAGAATAATAATAATAATAATAATAATAATAATAGTGAATTTTATTTATAATGCACTTTACATTTCAAATAAAATCTCAAAGTGCTACATAGTAAACAGGATAAAAATACAATACAACAATTAAAGCAGGACACGTTAAAATTAGCTATAGGCTTTTTTAAAAAGGAAGGTCTTTAGTCCTTTTTTAAAAGCATCCACCGTCTGTGGAGACCTTAGGTGGTCAGGAAGGGCGTTCCACAGATGAGGAGCGGCAGCTTCAAAAGCCCTGTCCCCCATGGTCATGAGCCGCGTCCTGGGCGCGAGCAGACGGTGCTGTTGGCCTGACCGGGTCCTGGTTGAGGTGTGTGGTGTGAGGAGGTCAGTGAGGTAGGTGGGGGCATCACCGTGCAGACAGTGGTGGGTGTGCAGGAGGACCTTGTACTCTATGCGGGCGGAGATGGGGAGCCAGTGGAGAGTGCGGAGTATGGGGGTGATGTGATCATATTTCCGCACCCTCATCAGGACCCTGGCAGCGCTGTTTTGGACATACTGGAGTTTTTGGATGTTCCTGCCAGGGATCCCGATGAGGAGTGCGTTACAGTAGTCCAACCTGGAGGAGACAAACGCATGGACGAGCCTCTCTGCAGCCGAAAGGGAGAGGAAAGGACGGAGTTTTGAGATGTTACGGAGGTGAAAGAAAGAGGTTTTGCATATGTGGGTGACATGGTTGTCGAAGGAGAGGTGGGGTCAAACTTCACCCCAAGGTTGGTAATGGAGGGAGAGAGGGGAATGCTGTGGCCAAAAATTGAAACTGAGGTGATGGGGGAGGCACGGAGTTGATGAGGGGTACCAGTTTGGATGGGTTCTGTTTTTGAGCCATTCAGCTGCAAGAAGTTTTGTCTCATCCATGCGTTTATCTCCTCCAGGCAGGAGCTGAGACGAGTGAGGGTGGCAGAGGGGGACCCAGAGGGGGAGACCTTGAGGTAGAAATGTGTGTCGTCAGCATAGCAGTGGAAGTTAATTCCGTGCCTGCTGACGACACACCCGAGGGGAAGCATGTAAATAGTGAAGAGGGTGGGGCCGAGCACGGAGCCCTGGGGGACCCCACAGGTGACAGTGTGGGGGCGGGATTTAGCATTCCCCAGGACCATGTACTCGGTCCTGTCGGTGAGGTAGGAACGGAACCAGTGAAGGACGGTGTCAGAGAGGCCAATGTGCTGGAGACGGTGGAGAAGGATGTGTCAAAGGCAGCAGAGAGGTCGAGAAGAATGAGGAGGGATGTGGAACCGGAGTCGGAGGTCATCAGCAGGTCATTTGTGACTCTGATGAGCGCTGTTTCTGTACTGTGGGAGGGGCGGAAACCAGATTGTAATTTTTCATGTAGGCTGTTAGTTTTAAGGTGATTGTGGAGCTGAGAGGAGACTACTTTTTCCAGGATTTTGGATATGAATGGGAGGTTGGAGATGAGACGGTAATTTGATAAGTTTTCAGGGTCAAGAGAAGGTTTTTTCAGGAGTGGTTTGATTAAAGCTGTTTTGAGGGAAAGTGGGACGTTACCAGTTTTCAGGGAGAGATTGATGATTTTTGTTATGAGGGGGCTAATGATTTGGTTGTGACTTTTGAGCAGAGGAGAGGGAATGGGATCCAGGGAGCAGGTGGATGATTTTGAGGTGCAGACAATCTTCTCGACCTCCTGCTGCGTTGTGGGTATGAAGTGTGTGAGATGTTGTTTAATGGGTGTGGTCGAGATGTCATGGATGGAATTTTGAAGAGGTGCGAGAGATGAGCGGATGTTGTCAATTTTGGATATAAAACTATCAAGGAAAATGTTGCAGTTTATTTCTGTAGGTGTGTGATGTGATGGGATCTGTGGTTTGAGGAGATGGCTGACAGTGGAAAATAGTTTTTTTGAGTTTCCTGGGTTGTTATTGATGACTGTTGAATAGTGTTCAGACCTGGCGGGGGAGAGGGCTTTTGCGTATGTGTGTTGATGTTCCCGGTAGGCCAACTTATGAACCGTCAGGCTAGATGTTTTGCTGGCTTGCGCCAGGGCGCGGCCCAACCTTTTCATGGCCCTGAGTTTGTCTGTGAACCAGGGAGCTGAACGGGTGAAAGTGGCAGTCCGGGTTTTTTGTGGGGCATGAATGTCCAGGATGAAGCTGTTGTCGTTGTAGTAGGCCACAAGATCGCTGACTGATGAGTACAGAGGGGGTAAAAGAAGCTGAAGGTGCTGGGTGAAAGAGGTGGAGTCAATGTTCTTGGTGTTCCTGTATGTCATCTGCCGTTTTGGTTTGGTGAGATGGGATGATAAGGGGACTTTGATTGTCACTGCCTGGTGGTCTGAAACGCCAATGTCATGAATGTGGAGATCTGTGAGAGGGATGGAGTCTGTGATGATCAAGTCCAGTATGGCCCTTATTGTGTGTGGGTCCATCAACAAGCTGCTGTAGGTTGAGGCAATCCAGGACCTGTTTAAAATCAGATGTTTGTCGGGAGATGTGAGAGTCCATGTGTGTATTGAAATCCCCAATAACCAGGATGTTTTTGTGTGATGTGCATAGATATAGAATATATACTTAAATAACAGTGAAAGTGGTTCATTTATTAGAGTGTTAATAAAAGCAGCTCTAACTACAGACCAGTATCATTGCTTCATCAGCTTTCAGAAATCAGAGAAATGAGTTTGCTGCGTGGCAACAGCCTGAACTTGTTGCTAATTCAGCATGGACTTCACAAGCCGAGCTGCAGGAGAAGAAAAGCTACCAAGACCTCCTGAAGTCTGAAGGTGTCTCTCCTTCCACCGTAAAGCACTGTGCTGAAGAGCTGTCTCCAGTGTTCACAGACATTTTAAACACCTCACTGGAGACATGCACCGTACCAGCCTGCTTTAAGGCTTCCACCATCGTTCCTGTCCCAAAAAAGCAGAGGACCACAGGACTTAATGACAAGAGACCCGTCACTCTGACATCTGTGGTCATGAAGTCCTTTGAATGCCTCATGCTCTCCCGCATCAAGGACATCACCGACCCCCTGCAGTTCGACTACAGATCCAACAGGTCTGTAGACGATGCTGTAAACCTGGCTCTCCACTTCATTCTCCAGCACCTGGACTCCCCAGGCTCCTACGCCAGGATCCTGTTTGTAGACTTCAGCTCTGCTTTTAAAGGAGACGTATCATGCTTTTAAATCGTTCCTTTTTAGATATAAATCATACAGTTGTGGTCTATATAAAGCGGAACTGCAATGCTTGGGTCTGAATTCCTCATTATTATAGCTCCGCCCCTTTTCTACCCTTTTCTGATGTGCTTCTGAGAGCAACTCGTTTTGGTGCGGTCTCTTTAAATGCAAATGAGACACTCCATACCCCGCCCCCTCTTCAGGTGACACTCGGTTCAACTCCACCCTGCTCGGCCATTTTTGTAGTTTGATAGAAAAGATACGGCTATGTAGCAGCGCATAAACTTTTTATTCACACGTTATTTACAAAATGTCAACAACAGAAGACTTGTCCATCCAGCCTTACATGTTTTTTGTTTCGTGCATCGACTACCAAGTCAAAGTCCTTGTACTGTCCTAAAAACTGTACTTGGCCATTAAAACAACACGATACTGGGTTCACGATACGATTCTCTCACGATTTATTTTACAAAATGGGACTGTAGACAAATTTTTTTTTTTGGGAAAAAAACTAGAAAATACTGTATTATTTTCCTTTTATATTTCATTGTCAAAAAAATCCCTTGATGAACTATTCAAAACAATGCAATTTAACTAAAAATAAATCTTGAATGAAATAAATAAAGGAATAATAGAAATGAAAATGAAGCCTATTGATTTAAATTCTGGTTCTATAATAAACAATGCAAAACTGCATAATAGTTCTTTTTCTTTTAAAAGTGCAACTGAAAATGTATTTTGTGCCTTAACAATTGGACTTTAAAAAAAAAAAAAACCGTGATTACACTGATTTACGTCATATTTGTTTGGACCAGCAGAGGGCGCTGGTAACACAGTGGTCGGTTGGCATGCAGATATCTAGCACTGAAGAAGAGAAGCTATGCTAGCAGACAGAGCTAATAGAAAAACGTGACTTTTACAGATATTCAAGTAATATTACAGATATTCTTTCGGTGCTAAAGGGGTAATGAATCATTTATTAACATATTTAAGAGTAGAAGGCAGCCAGAAAGAAAGTATTAGCAGACTCCGCCCGCCGCCTACACTTGTGGATGGCCCTCTGCTGGTTAAAAAAAGTACTGCGATTCAATTTTCAGAAAATCGTTATCAACCGTGATACCTATGAATCGATTTTTAACTGCCTTACGATTAATCGTTACATCCCTAGTAGGTAGTGATCCAGCAATCTGTCTCTCATCCATGAATAAACACACACATTTCATTACTCCTAAACGTTTGTAAGGTCACACTGAGTGAAGCCCAAAGAGAAGCTGCATGACTGTGGAAAACGATGGATTCTACTGTGTGTGTGTGTGTGTGGGGGGGGGGGGGGGGGGTACAGTGCTCCTCGTACTTACGCTCCTAATCTATGTTTATCCCACCCTGGCCTGCTCTATGTCATGGCTGAGGATGGGTGAGGATTGTGGAATTTGCAGAGAACACAAGGAGGAAGCAGAAATTGTGCACAACTGATCATCCATTTAATGTGAACCCCAGAAAAACACAAAATAAACTCCAAAAGCACAAACTCAAAAAATTACAATGAAATACAACTCAAAGCAAGAAGTTACAGACCAACACAGAAAATGTCATGTCTGTTATGTTTACTGTCGTTTGTTTTCATCCCAGTGTGCGTCGTCTTTTAGTTTTATTTTGGTTCAGTCCCTGTTTATTGTGCATTTGTGTAGCATTTAGATTTCAAGTTCACATCTTGAGCTTTATTTTTTCTTGTTTCTCTGTGTGGTTTCAGGTATTCCTGCTTGTGTCTTCACCCCCAGTCTCGTCAGTGTGTTTGAGTGATTAGGCTCCCTCCTGTTTGGCACTCAGGAGTGTAGAATTTCCTTATTAGACTCCTTAACTGTTTACATGAGTGTTTGGACACAGAATGGTGCCAGGGTTGTTGTCATTGTCAGTTTCTGTCTCTGCACATGGCGCTTTTCCCAAGTCAATTCTGTTTCCTTGCATTACCTTTATTTTGTACCTCATTACTTTGAGTTTTTGTAAACAATAAAATTATGAACTGGTATTATGAGCGCTACTCCTGCCTCCTGGGTCTTAACAAAACAATACTCACAGGTAAAAAGATGACCAAATGAACTCAAAGAAATAAACTCACAGACATAGGGTAAACATCCATTACAACAGCGCAGCCCCCACATCTTAACACCTGCAGGATGAAAAAACTAAGAACCGACATATTACAATAAAAATACCAAACACTAAAACATAACAAATAAAAAGCAAGTAAAAAGCAAATGATAAATGAGCCCCACTGGAGCCTGAACCTGCAACCTACAGATAACTGAATAAGACTCAAACTCTACTACTGTGCACAAACCCACTAAACTAATTATGAACCAAAAATCAACACCAAACTAAGCTCACAACACTAGCCCTGTCTGTTTTTTCTTTCTATTAATAAGTAATACACACTCTGTTGACCCTTACATGTTCTTATGTTAAATCCAAGCAAATCCTCTCTCTAAACCAGTGGTTCTCCAACTTTTATGAGTCAAGTTCCCCCTTCTCTTATTTCTGAACAAAACAACTACAAAATCTTTCTCAAAATACAGTGAAAAAACAACTATAGAACATGATGATGGAATGAATGAGTGATAAACAGTATTAAGTGCCTCCTGAATAGATTTGTTTATAATTCATTCATTCATTTATAATTTCTGGTCATTTTCTGCCTGGTGTGAGACCTAGACTGACTTTTGTATTTTCAGTTCATGGTCTTCTAATCAAGATCATTTCCATCATCAAAATTATGATCATTGTAACCATACTTGCAATACTTTAATTTGTTAAGTTTCTACTCCATCTCTCCCTGTAGTGCCCCTAGGGGTAAACGTACCCCCATTTGAGAAACCCTGCTCTTAACAATAAGCACACATTTAACATTTTATACCCATGCCAATTATGCCAATTAACTTTTATACTGATTAAGTTTTTTATCCCGACAGACTTTTACCGTATTCCTTATGTATATATATTCTATTCTATTCTAGTAAAACATGACAGTCAAACCTTACCAAGGATTTACTTTAAGGACTATAGAAAAACTTTTTTTCAGGTCCCCTTTTTTATTGCCACCATCAACCAGATGTCACCGAGCGTCAGTTGTTTTATGTTTTAATGTTTGATGGCTGCTGGTGCTAAAACGTATTTCATAGAAAAGAAGGAGTAATTCATATTGCTAGCATTATAGGGCTAAACACTTTGACAGCAGCTTTACTGTTCTACATTAGCAGACATGTAAAATACTGGTGGTCAAAGCTTAATTTGGAAGCACTTATTTCATTGAATCCAGCACCTAAATTTGTATTTTTTTTTTAAATTTTTTTCAGCATCTCATTTTCTTTTTGGTGTTTTGATTACATTTCTAAGTATTATATTTGAACAACTGTCTTTTATTGAGTTGAAATCACTGGAAATTTCATTATACACACATAACCGAATGTAAAAACTGAGTGCGAGTGAGGAAGAGAGAGGAAAGTCGGGCCATGACCGCTACATCTAAAATGTGATTTTCCACATAAATTATGTCTTGTCAGTTTGGAAGATGGTAAGAAATGGCTTGGGAAAAAAGGCAGCTGGATTTAAAGAGTTTTTTAAGCCAATAAGTGAAGCTAAGCCTGAGGTAAAGAAGTCCAATGTTGTTTCTGTGGAAATCGCAGAGTTACAGCATCACAACAGCAGTTAGCTTAGCGAGTAGCAGCACCTTTATCAAAGATGCTAATGCAGAAGAACCTGCCTCCGACAGGCAGCACACGGGAGGAGAACAATCCAGGCTACACCAGGAGGACTGGTGTTGCGTTGTAGTCCGGACTATTGGTTCATGAGAGATAGACCCTGAGAAGGATGAAGATACTCTGCCTGAGCATTCATGGTCGTATCTCAGGCCCAGGTTTTTTAAACTTGAAATGTATCATTAAAACAGCAATTTACAGTAATGCTGGTCGTATAAAGTAGATAAATATCCAGCCATATTCATCAACTTAACAAAATTACATTACAGATAACAAAAAAACATGTATTGTATCAAGTATTAAGTATTTATAAGGTTTTATTTTTATACATAACATAGAACAGAGTGCTACAACAATAAGTTATAAAATACAAAAGGTCTGGTTATGGCACTAATGGATGGATATGAAATCCTTAGATGGCTCAGTTTATCTGCTCTGGAACTGTTGATGAAATTACTGTAAAATGTGTCCAAACTTTACCTCATTCTCCTTCTCTGGACTTGAACCCATGACCATAATAAGTAAATATACTGTACACAGACACATAAATCAGTGCACCACAACACTACTGAATAAATCATGAAACACATTAATGAAACATTCAGCAGATTTAGAATGTGACGTTGCTTCATTGGGAGACCATTACAGTTCGTCTACAGTACAACTCTTTACAATAAATAACAAGCTGATCCCATAGATAGATAGATAGATAGATAGATAGATAGATAGATAGATAGATTTTTACCCATTTCTTTTTCTAATTTTTGGTGCATTTGTGCAATGTATTAGCTCCATCTATTCACTGTTTGCCTGCTCTTTGGCTATGTGCGTCACTCATGTCCTTGTGTCCATTGATTACCATTAAAAGACTTTGGTTCAAGGAAATTCACAAGAGTTTAGCATTTAAATCCAGAGACTAATAGCCTATTTAGTGATTAAATATTGGTCAATACACTCATATATTTTCAATATTTTAGCCTCAGTATTTATTTAAAGTGAAATTAATTTACTTTACAAACATCTCAAGGATCATATTTAGTGTACAGTTATTTATCAAATCCATCACATCAAAGAACACTTTTGTGAGATTTAACAGCATTCAAGACTTTCAGCATGTTAATATTATATTTAAAAATATATATATATATATATGAATATATATATACTAAATCTTGCATGTTGCTATATTTCTATGTTATATAGCATGTTGCTATATTTCTATGTTATATAGCATGTTGCTATATTTCACAAAACTGCTCTTTAAAGGTAGACTTTTTGATCTAAAGAGTTGACCCATATGAGTTATTTTAAATGATTCCTCAGTCCAATATACAGCACTTGACAGTATCAATGCTCAGAGCGGGGCTTCCCTCTTGAAATACCGACTATGGAAGTTTGGAGGAGACGGACCGTCTTGCCTGGAGAACATTTCACTTTACGGCAGTCACAAGCTCAGATATATAGTTCCCACGTGACGTCACAACATACGGGCATTTCCCGACCCGGCGCCATTGCTGTGGGCAGCTGAAACATGTTTAGCCTCTGTTCATAGTCAAAAGAGCACAATATGGTAGTTTCATGTTAGGTTAATGGTGAACTAATCGCAGCAATAGTTCAGTTAAACGAGGATTCTTTAGTAAGGGAAGTCGGAAAGCCAGATCCGTAACTTTAGAATGGCTCTCGGGGCTGGGCTCGCGCCACGGCTACAGTCTATGGGCGTGAGGAGCAGCCACCACCGCCCTCCTCTTCCCCCTGCCAGAGACCCGGTGCTCGGCCCACCTCACCATGTCGGTGGCGCTCCCTTCCTACTCCCCGACCCCGGCCGCCGCTTCGACCCTCGGCGAAGGGGACCGACGACAGAAGCAAGGCCAGGGAGTGGGGGGGAGCGCCACCAACATGGCGAGGAAGGCCGAGTGCCGGGACTCCAGCGGCAGGGAGAGGAGGGCGGTGGTGGCTGCTCCTCCAGCCCATAGACTGTAGCCGCGGCGCCAATCCTTACCCCGATGTTACAGGTCAACTACTGTCTACATACACAATCAAAAGACAAGGGAGGCTGGCCCGACTGACTGTTTGTTGATTTCTGCGACAGTGCTGCGGCGCTTGAGGCCGCTAGGGGAGCTTGATGTGAAAGTTACAGGTCTAGCGCCCCTAGTGGCCATAAGTTACACAGTGTACCTTTAATGTAATGGAATTGATAGTTGTCCCGATTATTTACAGGAGCAGAAGTTTGATGTTGTGTGCGGTTGGTTCCTGTTAAAAAGGCAACTAAGATGTAGTCATTCTCGCAGGAGTCCATTGTAGTTCATATATGTCTATGGATTCAATGAAAAACATTGTATAAGTCAAGCATCAAAGATTCATAGTAACACTTGGTCTTTTTGTTATTATTTTTTAGCTGAATTCAGCATGTGTTGAATCAAACCATCCTCAGGCAGTTATGTCGTCCTGATGAAGTGTTTTTGCAGAAATAAATTCTAACATAATTTCTTCAGTTTAATCTTTTCATCGATGCTGTTAATAACAGAAGTTCTTATGTCGCAGTAATCCCATGACCCAGCAGTGATTTCATAGTACAGATATTAGCAGTAGCATCACACATTATAAAGTGGGCACACTCAATGAAACAATAGGAATGTCTGCGTGGCAGAAATGCCTCAGGATGTTTGGAAGAAATGAATGTTTTTAATCTTCTGGCAGTGAAAGTCGGCACCATCTTTGCTGAAGAACAGATTGTCTGTCATCACAAACACGTATTTACAAGATTTAATCTCCGAGCCTATTTTTAAGTGTAGATGTGGGCTTTTTGTGAGTCAGTTGGTGGAACAAAAACAATCAGGTTGTTGGGAGATTTATTATATAGCTTTTCCTGATTGGAAATAAAGTGTCTGCTTTAAGGTAACTCATCAATGTTTTGTGGTTTGAATTCAAGCGTTTGTTAGGAGCACTTTGTGGAAACAGACACTTGCACTCCAGCTTGCTCTTCTTTATGAGTTCAGTTGAAAGCTTTAGAAAGGGCCCAAGCTCTGACGTAGGTTAACGTGGCAGAGTTTCATCCTCATGTTTGGCTGGCATATTTTTTCATTCAACTCCGACATCACCCTGTCGCTTCTGTAGAGAATCACCTCTTTGCTGTGATCATTCCTCACTGTGCAGAGGGTACAGATAAGGAAGACCAATCTTACAAAAAAACATACTGAAAGAGTACTTTGTAAGTTTCAATTTATTTTTCATTTTTTTTAAAGAGCCAGTCAGCTCAAGCTCACAAAAAACAAGTGAGAGCCTGATCTAAGGCTTCTTATCAGTGACCTGCTCTTTCCCAAGGACAGATGGGGAGGCAGGTTGTAAGAGTTACACAGATCACACAAATCTACAGCCTGATGGATAAAGTAACCTCTCAACCTTGAAAGCAACAATAACCTCTCAGAAGGAACTGTGTTTACGTAGAACAGAAGATTCCGGTACATCTATTACCACAACCATGAGATACAAAAGAAAAAACACATATAATTCAACTCCACAGTGACAACTGCTACAGTATTACTTAAAATTGATATAAGTTATGTTTCCTTTACAGCTGCTTAACAGTAATAGTGGTTAACCCCAAAGTTTTGATCCTGAAGCGTATGGACAGCCATTAGAGCATAAATATGATATCAGTGATATCAGCCATAGTTCTACTAGAACTCAAATTTGGTTTATTTGCACACGAGTACACTAATTTTACTAGATGTACTAAAGACTAAAAACAAACTACTAGTACTACTAGTCAGATTTTGATTGTAATGTTAAAGGTTTTTGGTGCATGATTGCGCGAGTAGACCTTACTAGTAAAGCAAAACAATCTACCAATAAGCAATTTTGTGTTACTAATAGTACTAATAGACTTACCATAACACTTTTCTTGAAGTTTTGCACATAAAGCTGACATTACACTGTCATTAAGCTGTCCTTAAGTGTCATTCCCTGAATTATGACACCTTTTGCTAAATTATGACAACTTTAGAGCTGTGTTGGCATTTTTTGGGTTAGGTGGAGGGATTTAGTGGGGTTAGGTAGGGTTAGGGTTAGGGGTTACGGTAATGAAGGATTAGGGTTAGAGTTAAAACTCAAACATACTTGGGCAGACACCCGCAAAGCGTATCGACCTGCATTAAATGGAACACCGACCTGCATTTCACCTCCTGGTGAAACAGAGCTGGAGAGATGAACACAAGCTTAGAGGAGAGACTGGCAGACGAGCTACGAAAGTACCGACACCTTTAAAACACATCCCAGGAGTACAAAGACTACAGAGGTGCGCTAAGAATCATGGGACATGTAGGACTTTAATGGAAACTACTACACGGTATTGCGCCCGAGTATGTAAGCTCTGAGGAGAACGTACAGTCCAAGTATGTTTGAGTCTTTAGGGGTTATGGTAAGGAACGGTTACAGTTAGGGTTAGGATCACGTCATAATAATGACAGCATAATGTCAGCCTTATATGTATAAAACTTGAAGTAAAGTGTTACCATAGTTTCTAGTAAAAACTAGTTTTATGAGTACATGTACTCCAAATTGTTGTACATGTACAGTGTTGGGCGGTAACGCGTTACTTGAAACAAAAAATGCTGTGAATTAGTTTTTTCATATTTATTTTTATAAGCATTTTCAATATCAGAATGTGCACCTGGAATACGCTCAAGCTCACTTTACATTACTGTGCTAAGGATGAAAAATTGCAGTTTTAATTTTGGAGCAGCTGTTTTGTGCTTCATATGCACATCATTTATGGTTGTTTTATAGCAGATTTTGTAAAGCAGAGTTGGTCAAAATGTATTCCAAATGTTAATATTTTACAAGGTTTTTTGTGTTTTTGTTGTATATCGTTGCTAGTTTTTGTACTAAAGCTGTAAGGGAACATTCTAAGGCTAAACACAACTGTTTTATGATGCCGAAGCCACTTTAATTTTTGATCTTTGATTCTGAATAATATTCAGGTTGTTTTGTGTTTTATTTATTTCAGAATTCCTTGTAACGTTTTCAGATTCTGCTGGTCTCAGGTAAATAAACTGGTATTGAATAAATACTTAGTGTTTGAGTCAGATTGGTGCTTGTAAAGACTAATACTGAGCAGAGTTTAGTTCTGTTAATGTAAATGATTATAAACTGTAGGGTTGGATACAATAACATTTCATTTATCAGAGGCTTTTATCCAAAGCAATGTTAATACAGGAGCAGTAGGGGTAGGAGGGATTCAAACCACTGACCCTCTGATTACAAGCCAACTTCCTTAACCACTATTTCTCCAACACAGAGTTGATCAACAGTGGATTATTTTCTGATACAGCACTGATATGAAGCTGTACAGACACTAATGACCCAAAAAATAGCAATTCTTTAATTCTAAGTAACTCAAAAGTTACTTTTTTTCCAGTAACGCATTACTTTTTGGTGTAAGTAATTAAAATAGTTACTGAGTTATTTTGTGAATGAAGTAACTAGTAATGGTAACTAGTTACTTTTTTTCAGTTACCAGCACAACACTGCTGGTAGAGCTTTGGTTTAACTGATGTCAAATTCAAACGGATTTCCATACTAGCGTTAGAATAGTGTAACTTGCGATGTTTCCATATTGTCTTTGTCAGCGTTATTATTATGACATCATGGTTATTAAAAAGTATTGTTTTGTGTCGGTAAATAACAAATAGCTATTGACGTTAATATCAAAAAGGGGCAGTGTTGCTGGGATCCATTCCACTAATTGAGACTCATATGCTTGAGGTTCTCTCACACTGCCAAACAAAGTCATTAATTAAAGTGTACCAATGCCCTAATTGAGCCTGAAAAGGAAGAAAAGCAATACTGCAAACAAATAATGCAAACAAAACTCAAAATACACTGTAAGAAAAGTTAGGTAAATGCATTAAAGCCTAATTAGCTGTTGGCTACTACTTTAAATAATACACATATTCTCAGTATATGTGGTGTGTTTTGGGACTAGTGGTGCTCATTATACCAATGACACAACATTTGTTGTGACCCTTAGAACTGCAATTCACTGACTTAAAGCGTGTTTTAAAGAAACCCAATATTTAGGGTTTGGTTTTTACTACATTATGTGAGAAAAGCTCGGCTGCTGAGACAGAGCTCACTTCCAATCTAGCTGTAGTCATAACAAGCATGGAGGTGAGGCTCACATGTAATGAGACGCCTGATCTTGTTAGATAAGTGACACTAAATATCATTGAAGGGGACAAGGACCACATGACAACTTTGCCGGCAACGCCACATCAAAGTCTGACGAGGCTCCTGCCATAACCATCACTTGCTCTTCACGGAGATGATGTGACTCGGCAGTCTAATTGAAGTGTTTCCAGGTGTTTGCTTACACATGAAGCAGACTGAAAAGTGTCTTCACAGAAATTCATAAATAACCCTCACACACTGCTTCCTAGATGAGGACTAAGTGTGACACCTAGTGGCCTTAGCAATAATAACAAAGAGTGGTATGGGAATTTACTGATTTTTAATTAAAGTCTTGCATTCTGACACACACACACACACACACACAATCCAACCTACAGTATGTTTCATGTAAACTTGACCTGTTTGTGCTTTCCAAAATCAAAAAACAAAACCGTGTTGATAGGAGCTGAATGATGTCACGAGGCTCATAGAACTGTACATCCTGAGGCTAGTGTCAACAGGGGGTTAAGGAGTTTTCTTCACTCCACTGTCTTGGCAGCTGAAGGCACATCTCCATATTGAGCTCAGACCAAGCCAAGTGTCCTCAGACTCTCTGGTGGAGGGTGAAAACTCCCTATCTGGAGATTGTTTTCACAGTATGACGAAAACTAATTACAAGCAATAAATTAATTTCACGCTCCTGCTTTAGAGTTAATTGCATCTTTACAGCAGTGACTTGAAGTGATGGCTCAAGCAGCCCTGACAAAGGTTAGACACACTATGTGGGCGATTGAATTATGTGCCTCAAAGAAGGATTGATTTGAAAGAAATCGTCACATTTTTGGGAAGTGTTTTTAATTTCAACTGGAGTTTTTTTTTTTTTTTTTTTTTTTTTTTTTTAAAGTCGTGCAGTGCCTAAGGCACCCACCATCTGATAGGACAGCTGGGCTTGTTGTTTTGTACAGCAGGCTCTTCGTACAATGTTTCTTTTTGACTTTAAGTGAAACTATAAGTACATTACATATAAAAGAGGGATTTAATCATGAGGTCTGCTGCTGCTGCTTTGTTCAAACAGCATCTCCTCTCTCTCTCCCTGGATATCAGTTTAAAATACAAATAAATTATGTTGAGTGATTTTTGTTGCAAGAGTAACAGTTCACCTACTAAATGTCTGAGGGATACTTTGAACTTGTTCAGATTCTGCAAAGTGAAATGTGTCCAATGAGCAGTAATTACAACACAAAAATGTGTTTAAAGGTAAAATATGATTAACGAAATTGCTATCTGGCTTCTTTACATATTCAGGTCAACTGCTTAACTTCATTACTTTGAGTTAAGTGACTTTTCGAGCTTCTGCTAATTGGCCCCAGTGGGATTTAAAGCAGAAACCCCTTGATGTTCACATCTCGTTCACATCCTCCCATAATTGTGACAGTATTATTTTAATCTGTCCTGATATAATTGTTGTATTTTTAACAAGGGACCAGTGTTTGATCATGGTGAGTCTAGGCTTGTTTAAACATATGGTTTCCCTCTCCCCGCTGTCACATCAGATCTTTATCGCCACACTCATGTGACAGTGTGCATGCTTTCCTTTCATTTCCAGCTTCATTTGAAACTCCAAATATTGTGCATCGCTATTCATCTGCATGCCATCAACAAAAAGAAGAGTCCTTATGAGCATCCATTTTTAGAAGTTAGCATAAATAAATAAATAATTCATCCATTGCATTTGGGCGGATGAATCAGATGGGAATTGGGAATGGCTTTCAATACATTTATGATTTTAGGTTATTTATTTATGAGATCTTTGAAAACTTAAGCAATGCTTATATGCACAGAATCCATCTATTGGAAATATCTCATTAATATTGCATTCAAATATGTAGATTTCTTTTTAAGGGAAAATATGCTCATGATGAAGTGTTTTCCCACCAGTATAAGAGCAGATCTCTGAGGTTCATGCTGTGGGAAGAGGTAGATTGTTGGTGTAATTAGAGAAAAAGGATCCTTGTGTTATGCAGAGGGCTGCAGGAGTTACTGGCTGGCTGTTGGAGAATTTGGCTGTGTTGAGTCTTTGTGCCCTTCACATTGTGCAAGCTCTGTGTGCCACACCTTGTAAATCATTCACTCGAGTGCACACAAAACACTGCACAAAGATCTGCTGTTTCTGCTCCAACAACAAACAAAAAAAACTCTCCTTGAGTCCAAGTGGCACAAAGACGCTTGTCTTTATTTTTTAATGTAGTGTTCTAGCTAGAATGAAAACAACCTTCCATCTAAGATGTAAGCAGAGGCTTTAATGCTTTTGGTGGGTTAGAAAAATTCTGGCTCACAATGTGCTTAAAAAGGTAACAACTGTTGACACAACGCGAGAAAAACACATTCATTGCCTTAATCTAACTTAATCCAACTTAATTTTAAATTAAACCTGCCACAGTGTTAAAGATTCAATAGCAGAACCATTGCCTTATTTCAACGACCTATGGGAACATCTGAGCGTGTCACTACAGTACTGAAGCCATCACTGAGCGTGTCACACCGCACCCCTGCCGTTCACACCCGTGTGCCGTCTTTCACAAGATTGCTTAAAGAATGTCACGATAAACTCTTTACCAGGGGGCTAAGACGACACCCAAGTGCTGACCGTCCACCAGCACCAGAATGATTCTGATCAACAGTGTGCCATCCTGTTCGTCACCATTTCATTCCTGAATTATCACTTCAATATGATCAACACCAAATGTTAAAAATGTGAAACTAGCAAACATGTAAAATCAAAACTGTAGAAAATGTATCTGTCATATGTAAAACAAAAAAAAAACATAAAAGAAAATAAGTACACCCCCATCAGTAGTTGACTTGTTCATTAAAAACTCCACCTTTTCGCCCGTCATAGCTGAATACGGTTGAAAGAATCTGCAAAACCAAGAATCTAAAGGCAAAGAGCAGCCAAACAAACTATTACGCCACACACACTGTACAATAAGCGGCACACGTTTCGCTCTCAGTGCAAATGTTTTAAAAAAAAAAGGAAGTTGTAAAGCAGGGATTTCAAATTCTAGTCCTCAAGGGCCTCAGTCCTGCGTGTTTTACACATCTCCCTGCTTCAACAGGTGACGGTAAGGAGGAACTTGTTTGCTTTTCCAGATGCACAATGACACTTTTGTCAAATCGAAATGTAAAGTAGAATGGTAAGAGCTAAAGTGTGCAGGACTGTGACTCTCCAGGAATTGAGTTTGCAACCCTTGCTGTAGGGAAACAAAAATCACTACATAAGAGAATGTAGAGCAGTGCACCCACAGATTGGCACCATCTGCTTGTTCTTTTCCTCATTTAGTGGATCACCATGCATTCCTCGTCCTCTTTCATTTCCTGTCCAGCAAAGGGTAAACAATGTCACTTAGTTCATGTATTTCTGCAAACATCTGCAAGCGTGTTGAACTTTGGTCCCAGCTTGTTTAGAAAGTCTAAGTTATCGTTGTCGCCGAAGTCGCTGCAGCAGCCAACAGAGCCGGCAGCAGAGCCCACCCCCTCATAGCCGTAGGCGTGGATGATGTCGTCTGCAAATCGGCCGTCTTCCTCCGTGCCGAGGTAGCCCAATTTCTGCAAAGGCAGAGCAGATGGCTGAGTATGAGGTTGTGTGTTATTACACAGAGAGGAAAGGAAGCGGAGACACAATGTGATAACACCCTGCTGCTGAGGATATGACTGGCACTCAGATATTACACAGCGATTAAACAACTCAGCAGAAAGTTCAGAAGTTAGAAATATTGAAGTTTACTAAGGATGCTATCTCAGAGCATGCAGGAGGGTTATGGCACTCTCATAGATGAAGGACTTATTAAACTGCAGAAAAAGGCACACAAAAACCTGAAACTTTCTGCATCTCAACAGCCATGGGTTTTATTTCAACTTTTAGTTCTAATGAACACGTGTATGAAACGAGGTATGCTACGGAAGGTAGATTCACTCTACCTAAAGCAAAGACTAATACAATGAAAAGTACTGTGATGTACAGGGCCAGGGTGACATGGAATGCTCTTCTAAGACAAATTATTCAAGAAAATAACAAATTTAGATAAAAAAAAACTACTGAAAGAACATTTATTAACAAAACAGCTTGAGGTGCCTGATGATGAAAATTACTGAATACAATTAATGATGGTAAGTTTGATTCGTTTTATGTGATCTATAAATGTATATGTATATTGATAAATAACTGTAACTGTATATTGCTAAACAACCACTCATCTGATTGTTAATTGGAACTCGCTCCGACTGTATGAATAGTGTTTTGATTTTGTTTTGTAAATTGTTTTAGGTGTTGTTTGTTTGCTTTGTTGTGTGATGTGATGTGCAGTGTTGGGGAGTAACGAATTACATGTAACAGCAGTAACTAATCAGATTACAAATTATGAGTCCCTGCAATCCGTCATAGTTACTGTTTAAATAGTTGGTAATCGGATTACAGGTACTGTTATAATCAATGGATTACACAACATTGCTTCTCTGTTTAAGATTTCAATATAAAAAACTATGTGCGTAGGTCACTCAATCTAATAATGTTGGAAGACAAGCAGCTTGTGTAATAGATTAGTCGACTAATTAATAAAGAAACATCGGTGTAGTCAACAAGGAAAATGGTCTGTTAGCAACCTCTCTAATCTCAACTCTGAGTTACACATAGCCTACTGTTATTAGTTAATGCTAGGCTAGTGTCCTATCTTTCCTTATATACTATGATGTGCTAACATGGTTTGTTGAATAGACCATTTAAAACAGGTGATTGAGTATGTATCATTATTACTGTGAAGAGTAATATCACCATCAGCAGCAAGAATATTGTATTTACAATAGTCCTCTACATTCTTCTCAATGATGGCTGCATTCCCACACTTAAAAAGTCAAATTCAATGTGAAAGTAATCCAGATAATCAGATTACAGTACTCAGAGTGAGTAATGTAAAGGATTACGTTACAAATTACATTTTTGGGCATGTAATATGTAATCTGTAACGGTTACATTTTGAAAGTAACCTTCCTAACACTGGTTATATGTAATTGTTTACTGCACTAATTGGGTATTGGGTGTGGACTCCAGGAAGAGTAGCAATGGCTCTAGCCAAAGCTAAACAGATAAACAGTTCATTTACTATAAAACAACCTTACCTGGCGTAGGTAGTGGCCATTTGTTTGCCATGTATGAAGGAAAGCCGAATCCTGTCTGTAGTCCACGCCCATCCCACCACCAAACTGCTGGCCTAACCTCTGCGTGTCATACTGGCCGGAGTAGAAGTCTTGCATATTAGAGGTGCTATTTCTGTAGATCCCATTCTCATGTATGCTTTGGCCTCCGAATGTACTTGCGCTCTTGTTGCCCACCCATCCAGAGGTCATAAAATCACCCTTAACAGAGCCCTTCACTACATCCCCTGCACCCATAGTGGGAACACTGATGAGGTTTGAATCCTGCAGAGAATAAACAAAATAAACATCATTGCTAGCTTTTTTTGTACAAATGCAATCATTTGAATGGAATGTCCTTACCACTTCGTCTCCTAGGGCCTCAGTGTTTGATTTGAGCAGGATCCCTGCACTGTCTCCTGCATCCACCAGCTCGATTTTATCCCTCTTTGTTGAACACAAGAAAGCTAAAAGTAGAGCTGCAAGACAAAAAACACAGAATGCATTTCGTATCAATATGCATCGTCCTCTAAGCATACAAATCAACAGCCACATGTTGGGCACCTCTGCACATGCACTGTTGGTACTCACCCAGGAGCAGGAGGAGGAGTAAAGGCAGTAGCATTGCCAGCACACCCAGCCCACCAAATTCAGCAGATGTGTCCTTGGCCAAGCAGATTCCATCTCTACACTCGCAGATCCTCACTATGGCCGTCTGTGTTTTACCAAAACCCTGCAGGTCTGTGATCACCAAAGGAACCTCATGTAGCCCCGTAGGGAGATCTTTGAGGTGTTTCAGTGTAGCTGCAGTGTCTGAGGAGAAAAAAGAAACAGAAATAAAGAATACATCAACCAAAACAACCAACAACGACTAAATCCAGTCATTTCCTTTTTTGGAAGTAGAGTAAGTAATTGTCAAAGGGTGGAACACCATGATAAGCAATGGTAAACAAGCTAATTAGAAAGTAAATTGGGGTTAGCTGATCCAACCCAGTAGAAGCTGATAGTGTTGTGTTCAAGACCGCACTATCCGAGACCAAGACTTGCCCGAGACCAGAATGCACCAAGACCAAGACAAGACCAAGACTTTCGGGAGCCGAGACCGAGTCAAGACCAAGACCGAGACAAGCCGAGACCAAGACCAAGACCAAGACCATAGACATTATTTTTTTCAATTTAAAAAAATCTCTAAATAAATAAAATTATGACAAGGTTCAACAGTTAAATAACATTCTCTCTTTAATTTTAGTTTATTTTAAATACATTTGACGGACAAAAAAGGTGCCTGCAAAAAATTAACTAAAATATTAAAACTACTACTGCTACTGATAAATTCACAATTATTCTACATATTTGAAAACAAGATTTTTATGTCAGCTGAATGTACAGCAAGTGTTTAAAAGCATTTCTACCAAGAAATAATGATTCTTGATTCTGATTCTTTCAGTTGTTCAGGTCAACAGGTCACAGATTTCACAAGATAATTTTTTAGTTTGAAAAAGCCTTTATACAGGCCATTTTTATTAATTCACTTAGTTGATATAGTTTAATTTGGTTGCTGTAATGTAACTGGATATTCAATTCACAAAGGTTTCCAACTGTAACTGTAAAAGTGAAACTTTCTGAAATAAAACTACAAACAAGTTGTCATCAGTGTAAAAAACATAGATCTACAGGTAGATGTGAAACTAAATAAAACAAACAAACCCTGGAACAGTCATGTGACAAATTAATCAATTGTTCTTGTTGAGAATTATTATTATTATTCTGGAAACAGAAACTATAAAAATTAATTATATTGTGAACCTGTTTATATTGTGGGGAACATATTATATACATAAATGTAATTGGAGTCTAAAGACACAAAAAAAAAAACACCACTTTAAAAGATAATAGACTAATATAAGACCTCTTTACAGTTATTTGACTCATTCTGTGATGCGCGGCGATGACGCGCTGGTGACGACATAATCCAAGATGGCGGCGGCCCGGACTACAGCCGATATTATATAATAAAGCCTTAAAAGACATGGATATAATGAAAAGAGTGGATGGACAGATGCATAAACATGTAGACTTTCACACGGACACACAAGGACTTATTAAACACACACAGAGTTATTAAACACACACGGAGTTATTAAACACACACGGACCTCAGTAAACACGGTAAAAGGAACAGGCTTCACCGCTCGGCTGGCACTAGGACCCAGAAGCAGAGTAAGTGCGTCACCTATCCAGCCTTCACAGGCTGTAATATCATCAGTTTATCATTTTACCAGTTGTTAGAGCTACTGTCTTTACCAGGGAGATAATATTTATTACTGGTGATTGTTTTCTGGAGTTTTACTGGGATTTTTACCGGTGATTAGTTCATATCTCCTTCTGCTCCACGGTCCAAACTGACACCGTAGCCACACACACACACACACACACACACACACACACACACACACACACACACACACACACACACACACACACACACACACACACACACACACACACACACACACACACACACACACACACACACACACACACACACACACACACACACACACACAGTCACATTAAGGAAGGTTGCGGTCATTATACGGGGTGGATTAAATAATGACTAAAGGATTGTTTTATCCCGTTCTTCTCTGTGTTATTATCACATTATAAAAAAGTTTAAAAATAGCAGGAATTAGTGCTGGTCTCGAACGGTCTTGACGGAAAATCCCGAGTCCGAGACAAGACCGAGTCAAAATGCTTCAGAGTCCAAGACAAGACCAAGACCTTTAAAATTTGGTCTCGAGACCAAGACCGGTCTTGACCACCACAACACTAGAAGCTGATACAACTGAAGTCACGTGATAAAAGGAAGAATTAATTCCTAAAATTGTTTGTACTACAACTATTTTTCAGATCTTAAAAAATATACCTTCAACTCATCCACTCTTTCCCACATTTTGATTTTGGTCAAACACGTTCAATGTCTTTTTTTCTACCACAAGAGCAACATTCTTTGCATCATGTGAATAATGTTTGCATGTTTTACTCATATTGGAGTCTTAGCCTAAGGAACAATCAGTAAATGCTTGTTTTAAATGGATAAAAATGAAGAATTCACATTTAATGTTAACCTAACCACTAGGAACGAGTGTATCATGTTTTTCCTGCAGTCTGTGCCTTCTCCTCGCCCTACGCTCTATTTTATGTTTCAGGTGTCTTGATGCTGGAGCTGGTGGTTCCTGATCAATGGTTGGATGGTCTATCCTTCGATCCGAGTTTATCTAGTTTTTTCTTCCCACTGTCGCTAAATGCTTGTTCATGTGGATCTTGTTGGGTTCTTTCTTTCTTGTTAAGAACTTTATATTTTGTTCAGCACTTTGAGATGACTTTGTTGTATTTTGCGCTATATAAATAAAGTTGAATTGAACTGAATTTATTGTCATGCATGTTGTAATACATACACAACATAGGTTCTCTGCTTTTCCCCATCCATGAGGAGCAGTGGGCAGCCAAAGTGTAGCACCCGGAAAGCAATTATAGTTAACGGTCGGGGCCTTGCTCAAGGGCCCACAGTGGTGACCCTCAGTGGATTCAAACTTACTCTTCTGTTACGAGTCTGCTTCCTTAACCAGTAGGCTGGACCATCGGCCAAATGGTAGAAACATTATGGATAAAACGTAAAATCTCCTGACATGAAACTAGTATCAAGCTAACACTAGCTTGTATTAGCTAGTACCTCAATGGAAAAGGATCATTTTGCTGTTGATTTACATTTCTAAAGAGAATTCTCTCTAATAAGTTATACTGTAAATTAAATGCAATGAAAGACTTTGTTTTCCCAATGAAATTAACTCCCATATAGTTTAAGTGTGTTCCTACCGTTATATCTTGTCACAGACCATTTGCCATCGTGGTCATCTGGTAGGCTAAAGCTAAATGGTGCTGCAAATGGAGGCCCGTCTTTATCCTCAGCCACAACCAGCACAGAGCCCATTTCTCCTTCCTTCTCACACAGCACCAGTTCTCCTGGTGGCAGCGTCGGCACATTGTCGTTGACGTCCTCCACCGACAGAATGACCAATCCTGTGCCTATTTTACCACCTAGAAAACAAAAGTAAGACATCTGTATTTGTTTTGGCTAATCACTTTATGGCAGTGGTTCTCAAACTTTTTTGGCTCAAATCCCCCCTTTCTCTTATTTCTGAATCCAAGTCCCCCCTTTTGTCCGACTACAACATTTTGCTTAAAAAACTATTTAAAAACAACTATAGAACAAAATGATGGAACGAACGAGTGATAACACACATTTTAAAGAATCTCATTTTGTAAATAAGTGGAGAGAAACAGTATTTATTGCAGTGGTTCACAACCTTTTTTGGATCGTGACCCCATTTTGATTTCAAAAATTTTGACCCCAAAGACATTTATTTTCTAGAATTAGTTTCTGATCATGTTTGAACTCAGATGTTTGTTTTTTTTTCACTGTATTTAGTTGAACTAGATTTATATTTCACAAAGTAAAAGTATAGAAATACGGTTGTTTAAGATTGTGTGTTGTTTTAAACTAAAATAAATAACAGCAATTAAAACATTTGAAAAATCTGGTCCAATTTTTCAGAATTGTCAGGTTTTTTTTTCATTTTTCTGAAGTTTTTTTTCTATATTTCTATAGTTTTTATCATTTCCGGTCATTTCACGCCTGGGGTGGGAACGATGCTGACACTTTATTTGTTAATATTCAGAACTTTCTCTCTCTCAAGTACCCCCTGTAGTGCCATCGCGTACCCCCATTTGAGAAACCAGACTCAGATAAACAGAACTAGTTCTGCTGGTGGTTTGTAATGGTGGACAGGACTGTAACTATACACCAGTAAAAGTCTTAAGATTGTCATTGCTCATTTAAAAAAATATTTGCTCGGGGTTCTAAAAGTTGCTGTGTCGGCAACACTTAAGACAACACATTTAAAAGCAGCATTGGCTTTTTGCAGCTGTTTGTATTTCATTGGTTTATAAAATGTTGAAGTAGAAATGTGATTCTTTCCATTGGACAAGAGCATTAACTGACTCTACAAGCCAAAAGAAAATCAATCATCTTTACAGTGATGCACAAGTACACTCATAAAAATAGGTCATATCTATCGATTCATTCTCTCCAACATTTGGAATATTGTTCTCTAAATCAGGCTGTTGTGTTGTTTTATTGGATAGGTAAGAAGAAATATGTTAATAGATTTTGTACAAAAAATGCTGATTTTTTTTACGACGAAAAATGATTGTCCGTAGGGGTGTCCAGATCAGATATTGATATTGGATATCGGTCCGATATCAGCCTGAAAACAAATATCGGATATCAGATTCAAATTTCTGAATTTCCGATTCTGAATTTTTTATTTTTTTTTCCCCTCAATTCATTTTTTTTTGTTTATTTTATTCTACTGTAGAATACTGTAGAAAATATGTTGAAGGTTAAAATGTATGTAACCAATTGGTTAATAATAAATGGGTCAGTTTTTCTCATCCCTACTGTTGCTGACTATTGTTCTCTGTTTGAGTGACATCACTTGATCAAGTCTTTTCTAACATTCTACACTACAAAATAAGTCATTATACGCAAGGCTGCAATATCGGTATCATATCAGAGAAACAGTTGTATCGGGACATCCGTAACTGTCAGAAGATGTTCTGACAAGCACTAAGATGTACATCTAATTACACCAACATCACACATCAATCACCACCAATAAAAAATCAGATTTCTACTTGTTTACAGGTAAACCAAAGTTGGCCAGAAAGACCAATACTTCTAGCGGTGGAGCTGGTGTCCTAAATGAGGTTAAGCAGTAGGATTGTGCCAAATAGCGTTTAGGTGACAAACATGCATCAGTTGTGAGTTAACACATAGACTTCACACTTTCCCACACCCTCACATTCATGGCTGTGTGCTTTAGCTCATGTCCATCCTTTGACCGTTTTTTTCTATGTGATTATTGAGACTTTTCACAAGCGTTGTCACTTACTGGAATCAACAGCCTTCATAGAGATGTTGTAAAGTCCGTTATCAACGAAGCTTGACTCTTTGTCTATCGTGTTTGCGACTCTTAACTCTCCTGTGTCTTTGCTGACGTCCACCCAACCAGCCGGGTCTGAGGTCTTGTAATATCTGGAACACAGTGGGGTAAAATAACGTCAGTTTATCAGTATAAGTCTGCCCTCTAGTGTTGAGAAGTAGATTACATCAGATGGAATGAAGAAGAAAGTGGCAAAACTGCAGATTAATAGATTTTTTTCCCCTTTTTTTGGTTTAATGATGTATTTTTTATTGTAAAATTAAACAAGAGACAAAAAGAAGGCATTTCAATAAATATTTAATGAATAAATAAAATAATTGATTATTAAATGAATCTTTCATACAATTTCTCTATATTTACTGTTGCACCATTCCACCAAAACAAAGTCCTCGCTACAGTATATAAAACACATTCTGATTCTATTAGTACAATTCAATGCTGGACATTTTGCTTTATAAATCAACACTGTGATTGATCCACCTTTCGCTTGATAATGAGCATACTGTTGTTGAATAATTGTGTTAGCTAAGCCCTCCTCTTAACCACGTTACCCTTACATTTGTATGGAGCCCCAGACATGATACGGTAAAAAAGAATTCATTATGGCCACAAAATATTAGTTTTTGGTCCCGAAATGCTACTTCGATTACATTTTTTTTAGCATGCCATGTCATTTTTTCTTTCTTACATTTTAATACTGGATTACCTGATGCCAGCGCTGCTCTTGGTTTCTGGATCAATGGCTGAGTACGTCCCAATCAAAGTCCCATTTGGTGTGTTTTCTTTGACAGGAAAGCGAACAATAGGAGCACTGAATTCTGGGCCTTCATCCACATCGCCGACGGCGACTTTGACGGGGATAGACATCCACTGGGCCGTGGTGCCAGCTAGTTTGGCCTCATTTTGTGCGGTGATCTGAAGATTTATGTTTTTGTTCTTCTCATAATCTAAGGGCTGAAAAAGCAGACAGACGTGGAATGCTTGGTAGCTCCACAGCTGATATAATGGGATGGGATTGTTTATTTGGAGCCTCACTCACCTTTGCCACATACAAAAGGCCCTCGTTCGTTTTGGGGTCTGTTGTGATCCTGAAATTTCCATTGTCATTTCCTTTGGTGATAACAAACTTTGAAATCCAATTTGGAGTGTTTACCAAATCTTTATCCTCAACAGGAATACGAAGGATGAGTTTTTCACTCTCGTTTTCTTGAATAGAAGCGTCATACTGAAAAAGGGAAGATTATTATCAATTGATCAGTCATTCCACTTGTGTTTCTTTAAGTAACATGACTTACCGATGACTTCAGGAAAGTGGGTGGATTGTCGTTAATATCAGTCAGAGTAATCGTTGCTGTTCCAGTGGTGGACAAACCAGAATCCTGACCTCCCATATCTTTGATTTCTACAGTCACCATGTGTATTTCTTGTGCCTCAATGACAAATATTGAAGCAATAATGAGGAGAAAAAGTGGGCAGAGGGAAGGATCAATGTTTTCAGGGTTCACATACCTCTCTGTCCAGGGTGCCAATGGCAGTGGTGATGACCCCTGTCTCTGGATGAATGGAGAACAGGTTCTGACCAGTCAGAAGAGAGTACCGGATCTTGACGTGCAAAGTACCTGGTTGGTCTCTGTCTGTGGCAGACACTGGTCCCACCGTTGAGCCTGGGATAGCAATGATCACAATCAGCACACCATCACCAAAGCTACAACAGCTGCTTTGATCACTTATTCACTTGCAGTTCTCACCTTTGGGGCTTTTCTCAGCCACGGTAAATTGTAGGGGAGCACTGAACTGAGGAGGATTGTCATTCACATCATCCACTACTATGGTTATAGGCAGATACAGGTCCGTTTCCTCATGTGTCACTATGTCTCGAACACGGACCTCTAACTGTAAAAACATCATTGTATTAAACGTCATTGTCACATCACAAGTTTCAAAATAAAGTCAATGTATCTTCAAACGACCATCCAGATTCAAGCCATTAGCTTAGCAACAGAGTGGTCATTTCTGCTAAGCTATGTTAGCAAATATTATTACAATAGCTGCAAATCACCATCAAATCTGAAGTTGCGAGTTGTTGGGGAAAAAAATGTGCAACTAACCAGAAATAATTAGAAGATTTCAGGATTTTTTTTTTTAAACATATGAAGGTTTGCCTACCGAGCTACTTTTAATTTCCTTTTTTTGCTATCCCCTATGTGATCATAAAGAGCCAGATGACAAATTCTTCTTCTTTTTTGTAATATTTTTTTCAGATAAAAAAACGTAAATTATTATTATTATTATTATTATTATTATTATTATTATTTTTTTTTTTTTTTTTATTTGTTACTGGTCAAAGGCTTTAATGTGTAGATTTAAGTGCCTAAGCCACCATTTCTGACATCTCATTTTTTAAATAAATCTTTAAAAATCTGCAAATATCCTGTTTGATAAGTACCAAACAAGGCACTGTTAATTAAGCACCACCCTTCATGGCTCCGGTTCAATCCTTCCTGAACAGTCACAGCTTAGTCTGGTACATTGTGTTTCCTCTACAACCCACATGTTACATGTATGAACATGTGTGACTTCATTTGTAACAAAAAGTGCATTTACAAAGCTGCTGACCTTGCTTTGCCTCATTAATTGATCAAATCCATTTTTTTACTCGTAGGAGTTCACAGCACAATATTAGGACATCGCTATGTATTAGTAGTATATGTAATATAACTGCATTTACATTTAACAAATCAATAAATGCTTTATTCACAATCACACTGGACTTTGTAGATTTCATATCACCATAGTAACACAATGTTCACGTGTATAAAACTGTAACTTTGAACTTTGAAAAAAATGTCTGTACTTACTGTGAAAGATGGGTACTGCTCACGATCTACTGGTCCGTTTAGAGAAAACATGGCTGTCTCACGATCCAGGTTAAATAAATTATTTGGAGGACTGTCATATCCAGGCCCAGTCATGGTGTAGTACACTTTTTTATTTTGTGATGAATCAGATACGATCTAAAACAGACGACAGAGATTTGATCAAAGTCAGTTGTTCATCAGATTCCAATAGACTGTCTCAGTCTGGTAAAAGTATTGTATCAAAGCTATGATTCTCTGCATCAAGCCAAAGTTGGAAAACAACTTGCGTGACTGAGTGTGCATGGGGAGAAAAACTGTGCACAAGAAAAGACATGTGTAATAGAGGGAGAGAAAGGTACCATGTTGATGTCTTTAGGAAAAGGTCCTTTGTCGTTCTCCAGTATGTTGATGGGAGGAGGACTCCAACGTCTTTTGGCACGTTTCAGTAAACCCACACCTGAGTACGAACGCTGTGACAGGCAAACAGATTGACAACTTTTATGACGCAAAAATGTGGTGTTCTGATCTGAGAATCACACGATCAGCATTCACGTCAGCATTTAGAATCATGACCGATGAGCAGTAGTAGAGAAAAGAACAAAGCGTTTGTGTCTTTCTTTGTTGTTATTTTGTATATTTTTCTCTCATTTTGTGTGTTTCTGTGTTGGTTTTGTGTGTTGTATGAGTAATTGTGTGTTTTAAAAAAGAAAAAAGTAAACAAAAACAAAAATAAAAATAAAAATAAAAAGAAGGGGGAAAAAAGAAAAGTAGTTTTGTATAAAAAAGTAAAGAAAAACAAAAAATGTGCGAAATTTGCGTATATTTGTCATTTAATGTGTTTTTGGATTAAATTTAAATTCTTTAGTTTTTAGTTTGTGCTTTTTACAAAATGTTTCGATGTTTTTTGGAGTATTTTTGCTGTTCAGTGTATTTTTTGTCATTTTCTACTTTCTACTGCTCCAAATAAGACCAAGGACCGCATTTGGCCTGCGGGCCACCGGTTGCCTATGTCTGGCCTAAAGATTCAAGTTTCAAGACAATAACATACGTCACACTTTGTCTAAGCCAGCAGGCTTTATGTTTTAACTCTCACGTTCTCCACATTTTAGCACCAAATACTGCTTACGCGCCTGTCACTTTAAGAGGTGCAGCAGCACAAATCAGAGGATTTCCTACTTTTTGCAGTCTCTGGATGTGGGGTTGGGTTTTCTGTTTTTTAGTAGACATTATTGCAGATGTGCTTTTTCCCTCTGTATGTTGACATGAGTCCAGAACTGTCTCCAAAGCAAAACTAAATAAAAACGTGAGAACAATTAGCTCATTATTTACCATTGATTAGACTACACAATGATTCATTTCAGCAAGTCTAACACTTTAGGTACTTTTGGCCTCTGGAGCTAATGTTCTCATAATCTGTCATCATTACTTTGAACCGAGGCTGTTTGTTTAGCCTTACTGTTTGAAGGCTAATGTGTACACTGAAAACAATCATTGTCATGTCAAAATGTAATTTACCTATAAGTTACATTTCAAACAAATAAATAAAAACTTTTTAATCAAACACCTATTTGTTGAACGGGTTGATGTAAAAGGCCTGAGAAATTAAATAATGGTACAATTGGCTTTACATGGTTACAGATGCAAGACTTTACTGTACTTGAGTAAATTTTTCTGGTATCTGTGCTTTACTTGAATATTTATTTTTTGGTGGCTTTTTACTTTTACTCCGAACTTTTGTTACATGGCAGGTTGTTTGTTTCTGTTATTTTTAGGGATGTCCCGATACGATTTTTCATCTCTGATATGATACCAATATTGCAACCTTGAGTATTGGTCGATACCAATATCAATACGATATCAGCACAAATCATACATACTTTTATTACTTTTGTAGTGTAGAATGTTAGAAAAGGCTTGATTATTTAAAAGAATTAGAATAATAATATTCTATGATTGAATAAAATAAATCCAAAAAATAGAAGATATTGAAAAAATAAATCCAAAAACCAATATATATTATATCTGAGATTTTAGACGCAGTCCGATAAAATCCGATATATATATTTAAATAGCAAATTGCCAAAATGGGCTGATTATTATTATTATTATTATTATTATTATTATTATTATTATTATTATTATTATGTAATTAAATTAGGTGAATTTAATCCATTTGAGTCTTTGACCTTTCCTCCTTCCTGGACTTTGTAGCAGACAGACATGGAGATCAGATAAAAAAAGAAGCTTACACTCCAGCCCTGGACTGTCCTGCGTTCACCGTGCCTCGCCATGGCACTTCCTGGCGCGCCATTACGCACAGCCAAAGGAGAAAATGTCCATTCTGCGGCTCCAGCCGATACAAGAGCCACCTGAGGAAGAAACCCGAGATTAGACCAAAGTCCCACACATGAGGCTCACATTTCAACAGGTACAACCGACAGAATCCACCACACAAGCTGCACAACAAAAGGAGAAACACTTACAACTATTGCGCAGACCAAAATGATCCAAACTTTTGCCATTTTAGTAGAAACAAAAGCAGTCGGACTTTGTTCACGTCCGTAGACAGCAAAGTCCGTTAAAGTGTGTGTGCTGAGCTTTCCCACACGTCCGTAGACCCGCCTGCGCTGTGAAGAGAAGAGGAGTGTCTGTCGCTACCGACGGTGAGTCAGCGCCAGCGGACACACCTAGACAGACACACCCTGGTGTGATCCTCCCTGTAACAGAACAACACACTGCAGCCAGGGAAGGTCTGCTTGTGCTCTGCGCTCCCATTAACTGTTCACTTCAGCCTGGTTTCTGCCAGCAGGGGGTGTCGCTGAGTCAGCATTCCTAAAGTCACGTTAACCCAACAAGACTCATTAATGATGGATGTAAAGTATGGGGAGCAGATTTTAAAGTTACGCATGCTAAAATAAACACGTTTTAAAAACGTGTGATTTTTTTTTTTTATGACTTTTGAAGATTTACAGCAATATTTGTGATATTTCTTTTCTCGTAAAAATATGTCAATGTTAAATATTAAATCTAAAAATCAATGTTAAATATAAATGTCATGGGTGAAACTGAATATTTACATCAAAAACCTACTTTTTCAAACTCATCCTGGTGTTTAAGCTCTATCTGCACCAAATTTTGCACATACAAAACTCCAGACTCTCATGATTGCCCCAAGCCCGTCATCCTTTGTGACGTACTTCCATGGGCTCCGTGAAACCTGGGGGCCGAGTCGCGCGGGAAGGCTTGGCCCCCTTTCATTAATGCTTGCAGTTCTAGTTCTAATTGTTTCTCAAAGCACTAAACTTTCCCTTGTCGGGCCGGTTGCGTTTCCATGCCTTCACCAGGTCTACACAGAGGTTGACCTCCCTTTGCTCCTCCTCTCTCCTCTGCAACTCAAGCATTCCTGCAGAAAGAACAGATCCGGACTCCTCGCTGGAATGCAGGCTAAATGAAGCCTGCTGTGTGGGAGCCTGTGATCCTTCAGCCTAGCGCCTACAATCTCTATAAACTACTGATAAAAGTGAGTGAGTTGGAGACACTTGCCTTGTGTCGGTTTGAAACAAGCTCATTCCAATATTTAGAGTCTTAGGGTTGTTTGAGGACAAACAAAGGCCAGAATATACGGTGCTTCCTACAGGAAAAGGTGAAAAAATGGCAGGAAGGCTGTTGTTGCTGTGAGTCATGGGTGTGGATGCGATGAAGAGACAGGGCTGGGCCAGTGTGAATGCAAACCAGACCACAACAGCGTCCTGTGTCAGATCTACAGAGGCTTCATTCACACTATTTCTTGCTGTTGTATCAATGACCCCTGACCCTGTTTTTTTCTTTAGTAGAACATCTGTGCTTTACAGTTAGGAACCACCTCTTGGGTGTATCAATCTCATCACATGACTATGTTTGTATGCACTAATTTAATCTATGGCAACAGTATAAACTGTACTGCCAGCACATTCTTCTCATTACATAATCACGCAATTAAAGGAACAGCAGGTCAAATTTAACATGTTGTTCATTGTACAATAAAGACATGCCTTCCATTGAGGTAAGAAGTTGTGGCGTGTCCCGTAAACATCTGCCCCTCCCATTTCTCCACACCTGTTGGATTAGAGCCAATCGAGTCGCTAACAGAAGCCTTCATGATTGTTGCTTCTCATGCATGACGAGTGTCAACACTTTTTTAACACATATCTGTACAGGTTTGTATTTTGATATTTGGCCAAAGGAAGGTTGCTGTCTTTTAGTTTCTCATAATTGTGAGCAGATACAATCCAAGCTCCAAGTATTTCCTGAGCAGGTCACAGGAAAATGGAGCGATAAAGTGACACTCCCTGTCCATGCTTTTGGTTTCAGACTCACTCTACAGCATTTCAGAGACAGGTAGAAAATAAAACAAAGCTTCAGACAATATCAATAAAAAATATCAGTCAGATTCAAATGGTATGAGCTGGTGTCTGCTCGGCTTTTTCTTACGTCACTGCTGTGTGTCACATTTATTTGTTATGCATCACATGAAACCAATTCAACTTTGCAAAACAAGCAAAACATTTTTGTGTGTGTGCGTGTGTGACTGGTTACTCGTCATTTACACTGAAGTTGCAGTTTATTTAAGTTTACTGTTTCTGTTTTGAGTTTCTATAGAAAATAATGGTTTTCCCACTTTTCTGGAAAAACTTGTTTTGAAAAATGGCTTTGTTTAAAAATCTGTGATTCACAATCTTGGTCCGAGGTGGTGAAAGGGTCGTTGTCTAATCAGTGAACATGTCCGTGAGTTGAAATGTCTTTACAAAACAAAACACTGGAGACAAAGTTATTCCCAATCACTGAAGACTTTCTCCATAGTGTTTGTCGACAACATGTTTTAAGTGACAATAACTAGACTATGACTGATTGTTAACAAAAAATATATCAAAATATATTTATATTTTTGTGGACTAATAAAAATGAAAATATAATTAGTCACATGGGATGAACATTGTTGGGTAAGTTACTCTAAACTTGTAATATATTTATATTACAATATTCTGTTTTTTGTTTGTTAATGTAACTGAGTTGCACCACTTTACGTTACTTTTGGTCCAAAACACACATTATATCACACTGACAGTGTTTGAATAACATTGCTCTAAGTTTTGTTTCAAATACTTCTGCTGTTTCAGGAGCAGAAAGTTCTTTTTTGTTCCCCATAAGTTATATTTCACTATAATGATCAATTTTTTACCTCAAATAATTGCAAACAGTGAGAAAGCAAAGCAAATATGCACTAAAATAAAATATGCATGTAACGAGTTACTTTTTTTGTAACTCGTAATATATTACTACTTTTAAATTTTGTAATAAGTTACACTACTGAGTTACATCAAAAAGGAATATATTACTGTAATACATTACAAAAATAACTAGTTACTCCCAACACTGGGGACCAAATCCAATCAGAACTGATGTAGTCTTATGCAATGTCTAATCAGACTGTGTGTATGAACTAGCCTATAAATATAGTCAAATTTAGTCAGATTTATTTACAATAATAATAATAATAATAATACATCAATTTCATATAGCGCTTTTTTTGGACACTCAAAGTCACTTAACAGAATCAAGGGATTATTCTTTCACTCCACACTTAGTGGTGGTAAGCTACTATTGTGGCCATAGCTGCCCTTGGGCAGACTGAAGGAAGCAAGGTTGCCATCGTGCGCCATCGGCCCCTCTGACCACCACCAACACTCACTCACACACTACATTCATACTAGGCAATGTAGTGTGTGTGTATATATACAGTATATATATAAATATATAATCTCCTCAGCACCTTTGTAAAATGATTACCACTCAGCCAACATTGATATTGGTATTGATTGATATGAATGCACCTGTTCAAGACTTAAAGAAGCTGTCTGACACTTCTACACTCTCCTCTTTCTCATCATGTGATCACAGCCTAACACTATTGTTTGCAGTCTGTGTTTGTACCTGAAACATTGTTCCCATAGTGGAAGAACAGGTTAGACTTTAAAATAACTGCTTTAAATCTTGCAAAACAATTATCAGTGTTTATTTGTATTATTTTTTTGGGGGGCGGGGCTGTATTTTCAGACAGTGGATGCTTTCACTCTACTTTTAGCTGAGTGAAATTTTGGGCACTTTTGGTCATGAAACCTTATTAGCATATTTGTTCATTCACTAATGTTCTAGCATAGCCATTATATATACCCAATGAAAGCTGCTGACTTAGACAGGGTGAAACTGATCCTGTCCTGTCTGTGTCTGTCTCACTTTACAGCACACACAGTGAAGCGTTCAGGTATCCAGGCAACGCTCACATTGCTCCAATGCATGTTACTTTCCTATCTCTGTGCCTGTTAAACAAACACCCTCATGCGTAAAAACGCAGAGAAAGAAAGAGAGTCATAGACCTACAGCACCCATAGACCTTATAGTATCACTACACTATGTATATATATATATATATATATATATATATATATATATATATATATATATATATATATATATATATATATATATATATATGTGTGTACAGTACATGTACACACACACACCAACATGTTTGTGTGTGTACATGTACTGTATGTATGTCTGTACTTGTATAACCAGGCACATATGTGTGTATACAGATACACTATATGTAAAATTATGTACATAACCTTTTTCCGCTTTTATAACATTTATAACTTAATTGTACATTTTGTTCTACATATATATAGTGAAAGCCTATTTATTGTTATTGTTTTGCACAAATGTAGCTATTTTATAACATTTAATCTTTTGTGTGTACAGTTCATGGTTCTCATGCGTTGGCAATGTAAACCTGTTTTCTCATGCTAATAAAACTGTTTTGGATTGAAATTGAATTGAGAGAGAGAGAGAGAGAGAGAGAGAGAGAGAGAGAGAGAGAGAGAGAGAGAGAGAGAGAGAGAGAGAGAGAGAGAGAGAGAGAGAGAGAGAATAATGTGGCCACAGAAACAGTGATGTAGTCTTTGGGAATTTCAAGCAGCCCAGTGAAGATTAACAGAGGAGTGAGAAAAACACTTGCCATGGTGACTAGAGTGTGTTTCAAAGGGAAAATGAAATGATAGACCAGTGTTTCAGCCAAATGGAACGTAAGACTCTTAGTCATAAATCATGCACAAGAAGTGAAAAACTTTCACTTTGTCACACTGTGTGTTATTAAAATAAACTGTGCTTATTTGTTGCTTTACTGACTTATTTCCCTTCCTCTTTTCTACCTGGTTTCCGCCCAGGCTCAGACAATAGGTGCACACACATGGTGCACACTGGAGCTGTGCGTAAAAGCGGACACGACCGCCCCCTCTGGCCCTCCCCTCCCCTCCCGTTCCGTTATCAGCTCATGAGTAATCAAACTGTGGGGAGGGACCTTTGTGTGTAGAGACTTTTCCTGTCCTCCCTGAGGGTCAAAGTCTGCACGAAACCACCAGATAAAGTGGGATTGTAGCGGTTTGAGCGCAACGAGAGGACACCATTGTTCCCACAGCTGACCATGATGGCTCCACAGCCTGGACTGTGCGTTCTGGTCCTCCTGGCGTCCTTCCTGTTCGTGAGTATCCAACGTCATGTTTATTAAAGTCAGTGGAATAGAAGTTATTTAACAGGTGTGGTTGGAGAAACCATCTGTTATACGGGCCAAGACAAACGAGCAAAATAACTGCGTGGTTTCCATCTTTCCTTCTTCGGTGTTAGAAGTGTTTCTCAGGGAGATGTTTGACCTTTTCTACAACCTATTCATGTCCTGGACAGAGGTGGCAAAAATACTAGTCCTCAGTATTCAAGTAAAAGTATAGATACTTGATTAAAACATGACTCTGGTAAAGGTAAAAGTAGAATAGAATAGAAGGCTTTTATTGTCATCATAAACAGTGTACAACGAAATTAAGAGTACAGGTATAAAGAAAAGAAAAAAATAAATAAAAACACATTAAGCTAGTAAAAAAAATATGAATTAAAAGTAATAATAAAATGTACAATAGGAGAGCATTATAGCAGCAATGGGAATACATATACAGTATATATTGCACATTGAAGAGTGACTGAAACAATGTAACAGGGTGTGATTACTGTGTGTTCAGTACCCTGATTGTACTCAGATAAAAAGTGTTAGTGAATCAGAATGTTAAAGTTGCTCTCTTACTTGAGTAATAGTAATAAAGAAAAAAAAATGTACTTAAGTAAAACAAATGTCCCTTCAATAATAACACAGACTTTTTAAACCAGTAAATTCCATCTTTTATTTTTTTAAGAACTTCTAGAAAACTTGTACATGGAAACATTTAAATCCTTTGAACACCTCATTATAAATACGATTTGTAAATAACATTTGTTGAGAAAAAAAAAAAGTGCAAATGCTCAATAAAACCCAGAAATTTAAGTTAACATTTGTAAAAACTTGAACATTTTTGCATCTTTTTACATTGTGACGTCATCACAGATTTAAAAGTAACAAGCTCATTTTTAAAATGTAAGAAGTAGAAAGTACAGATATTTGTTTTAAAAATTAAGTAGTAAAAGTAAAAAAAAAAAAAACAATAAAAACTCAAGTAAAGTACAGATACCAGGAAAAAACTACTTTAGTACAGTAACAAAGTATGTGTACTTTGTTACTTGTCACCTGGTCCTGGATGATGTAGCAAATAAAAAATAAAGGTCAACTCAAAGTGGATCACGTTTCAATAACAGGACTGGATCACAGTGGACTGTATTAGAAATAGTTGTTTATGCCTTTGAAGAGTTTTATGGAAAGGAAAATAATGATATTGTACACTTTGTGTTTGTACTGTTAATACAGAGTAATGCACTTTGCAAAAGTTGATCGTTTTGTTCATATTTCTTGAAGATGCAAATTACCCTATGCCATTATGATATTAACCTGTTTGATTATATTAACATGTAGTAGGGCTGGGCGATATGGTCCAAAACTCATATCTCTATTTTTTCTGAAAATAGTGATATATAATATAAATCTTAATCATTTTATTTCAAATAAAGTCTTTCCAGAAAGACAATTCAGGGTTGAATAAATTCAAATGCACTTTTACTAGCAAACAGCTGCACAATATGTGACACTTTAGTCCTTTTCTCTTCTAAGGGACAGCACGTGTGAGTGAGTTCTGTAGTGTGGCTTGTTTAGGAGAAGGTTTGTGTTAGGATGCACTCAGAAATCCATCTAATTGAGCTTTTCATGCTGTTCTGAGAAGTAAAGAAAGCAGCAACTCATAAAACGAGTATTTTAATACAAAATAAGTTGATATAGGCGATATTGTAATTTTCTGTAACCCCAAAATAGAAAACTTGATATATCTTGGATCTCAATATATGGCCCAGCTCTAACATGTTCTTTATCTTTGCTCTCTGTCCTCTTGAAGCTCGGTGCTGTGCTAGCAGAAGGAAAAGGGCAGTGGTTACAGAGAAACAAAAGGGAATGGATCACAGCTCCTAGAAAACTGCACGAGAACCACGACTACACTGGCCTGGCATTCATTGCAAAAGTATGGCACAGCTAGCGCTGCATGTTTTCACATTTTTGTAGATATGTTGTTTAGGTTCAGACATGTCAGCCTACATCATTCACACACCTGCCTGGTCTTATCCTAGAGCTGATATTATCCTTATTCAAACTCTCATTCCCAAACTTCTTATGCCAGGGTTGTAAACTCAGAATGAGTCGGTTCACACAGGCATTTTGTATTGAGAAGCATATCTTTTTTTTTTTTTTTGTTCAGGTTATTAAACACACAAAATAATTAATTAAATAAATAAATACGTCTCTTTCATATTTTGTTTGGCTAAATAAGTCAAGGCACGCTTGTAATTACTGTCAAAAGTTGTGCCAAAATGATAACTCACAGTCTGAGCATATGCATGCATTTGCAGAGCTTAGCTTGGCTAATATCTAATTAATATACAGTTTTTTTTTCTGGTGTGCCAATCTTCATTATCCAAATGCATTCATTTCCTTTTCATGTATTTGCATTTTAGATTCGGTCGGATAAGGAGAACTTGAGGGAGATAAGATATTCTCTAACAGGACCGGGTGTGGACGAGCCCCCAACTGGTGTTTTTGGTGTGGACTCCAAAACTGGCTTCGTTAAAATCTTTTCGATTCTGGACAGAGAAAAGATCCCACGCTATACTGTAAGAGCTTTTCAGTCAGAGCTTTTCAGTCAGAGTCTTTTTTATTTATTTAAAAAGATAAAAGCTTGTGTTCAATGACTGGTGACATTCAAACTGATTGAATGACTATTCTAATTTCATTGTTTATGCCACTTTTTTATATTTAGTTGAAAGGTGTTGCGACATACTTGGATGGGTCTCGAGCTGAGAAGGATATTTACCTAAACATCACAGTGGTGGATGAGAATGACTGCAAGCCTGTCATTAAAACACAACAAGTGGGATACGTCAATGAATCCAGTGCAGCAGGTAAAATTCAATAGCAACAGTTCATTTTGACAGCAAATTTTGAATTTAGTTTTAGTTTTTGTCTTTTGGTCTTTTGGCTAAAATGCAACTTAGTTTTATTCAACATTTATTCATCAGGACTATTTTAGTTATAGTCTAGTTTTAGTCAACTTAATGACATTCAGATTTCAGTCAATTAAATCTATTAGAGATATAGTTGACCAAAATGTAAAGTAGGGCTGCACAAATATGGCTAAAATAATAATCACGGTTATTTTGATCAATATATAATCACGATTTTAATCACAATTATTTATCACATTAGGAGAAAATCTGTTTTTATTGCACTACTTTTAAATAAACAATATAGTTTGCAGTGTACATTTAAGCTTTAAAATGGAATTATAATAAAAAAAAAATTATAAAAATTTGCCCAAGAATTTGAAATGTACCAGAGGCTTAGGGCTCTATTCTCCAAAAAGCCACGCAGCAGCGCTGTTTTTGGCTGCGTGCTATTCTCCCCCTGTACTCAAGTCAGTCACTACGCGCCTTCATCCCAGCTACGCACTGTGGGTGGAGCAGCCCTGAAATGTGGGTGTTCCCATTCAAATCTGGCTTTGTGCGTATTCTCCAATGTGCGTAAGTCCTTTTCCTCTTACGCCCTTCTAACCCTGGAATAAGTGCAGCACCCCGATAAGGTGAAACATTATATTGCAATAGAAATATGGACTTAGTTACATTTGAAGACACACAGACTCGTACGTCTGTTAATTAAAACTCTGACAGACGCAGACTTCTGTCCACGTTGGTCACAGTGATTCAACTATTTTCATACTATGTCCAACGTAAAGTCACAGTTTGATCCACTACAGAGTGAAACAAGCTGTCATATGCAGATGAGGATGGACCAAAAACTGTTCCCACACATATTTTAATGAGTCTCAGCTCAGGTCGCTTTAAACAATTTATATTTAAAACTGTGTATTATTATAGAAGTTAATAGTTCTGTTTCACTGCAAACATCCCTCTGTATTAAAGCAGGACGCTCTGTGGCCACGTTATTTCCTCACATCTCCATCATCTAACTCTGTAACGCTTTACAGCGATGATGATGATGATGATGATGATGATGATGATGATGATGATGATGATGAGATATTTTAACTGTGACTCAGTCACACTGCAATAATTTGATCAATGATCTGATCAAATCAACCTGTTACATTGTTTATCAATGAAGGCATTTCAAATTAAAAGTGAACTTTATCATTTTCAAGGATTTCAATTACATTTACAAGCGTTGGGAAAACTCCATGTTCTGTGATTTCTAGACAGCCCAAAAAAATGACATCACCGCCTCCTTTCCTTCAGCCCGCCTTCATTCACACATTCGCGCTTTTTGGCTCCTTACGCGCAGTGGGCGTGTCAGCAGCCTGGACTGGAGAGTGGAAGAGAAGTGCGGAACTGCAGGCGCTCAAAAAAGCGCTTAAGTCCAGATGGGAGAATAGCCCCCGAAGTGAATAAATACACTATTAAAGAGTGCAGAGCTTGTATTTTTAAATGTAAATATTGCCAACGATCAGGTTAGTTTAATCGTGCCAACCAAAATCGTGATCCTGATTAAAATGTGATTAAATGTGCAGCCCTAATATAAAGCATTATTATGCATTTTTTTAAAGCTTCAATTACCATTGATCACCCTGATATGGGACGGTATTAATGCATCTCCAGTCTTCCATGGAACCAGGGGCGTTTCTAGACCCCCTGGGGGCCCTAGGCAAGAAGGACTATGGGGCCTCCTGGCCCCAGAATGATGATGAATGAAGTCCAGGACGATGGATCAGTAAATAAATACTTTATTAAATAATTAACATATAAAATAAATAACATAGCTATCTGAACTAAATGCAAACTTTACACACAATATATAAAGTAAATGCCAGAAAAAAAACACAACTGAAATGTGCAAAATTTTAAGTTAAAGATAAGATAAAATTGCAACTAAGCAAAAAAAACAACAAAAAAACAAGGAATTGAAGTGGAAAGTAAGAGTACACTAACCATTTCTCATTGTCATTTTGTAATTTTCTTTGGTGAATCTCTGAGGTGGGTTTTCTAAACTTTGGGGAAGTCCATGTCTGTTATTTGGAGTGATTCTTTTCTCACAATTTGACACCGAGCATTGTCATCGATAGCTTTTGGCCACAGCGCAAGATCATCTGATATTATTTGATTTGCTATTATTTGATTACCTTCTGTTCTGGTGATGTGGTGTCATGGGGGTGGTGAGGAGGTGATGATGGAATGCTGTGCCTCATGAAGCTGCCGTCATGTTCTACTCTTCTTCTTCCAGACCCCCCTCATGATCTGAGGTTGATATTGCTAGAAAGAAAATAGTGTAAGAAGCAGTTGTTTAAGACAAATATTTGTGTGGTCATATTAAATCAGTTACTGTTGCTCCCATGATATATTTTAAACTTTAAAATGTATTTAAAAAAAGTTAAACTAAATAAGTTCCTACTTTCGTGTAGAGAGGTCTGTTGTTGCCGATGCTGCTGATGTTGGTGTTGTTGTCATGGTGATGGTCCAAAAAACTTCAACAAAGCACCTCGAGGAAGAAAAAAGAAAAGAGCAGAATGTATTTGGTTGACTTACATAAAGTGAAGTAAAGAAATGTGCATGCTACACAAACACTAAACATTTGAGATATGTATGGAATAATAATAATGGGGTATTTTTGATGCGCTGTTGTTGCAGCGTCTCAAAGCAGTTACATTATTTTGTCATTGAAATTGACAGCCGTCCCTCGGGGGCCCCTTCAGCTCACGGCCCTAGGCAATTGCCTGTGTTGCCTCCCCTGTTGCAACACCTCTGCATGGAACAAAAGTACTTCTGATTGGATACCTTCCAGTTGTGATTGGATTTCATCCCATGTGAACATTATAGTTTAGTTTTTAGTAGTCGACCAGAATAACGATTTATTTTGGTATAGTTTTCGTTTTTTTGTTTTTTTTTTTTTAATTATATATATAGTCTAGTTAATGTCACTTAAATAAAAAGTAATGAACTAAAACTACGACAAAAACCTTTAGTCATCAGAATTAACAGTGCTATTTTAGTTGGATGGGAGACCACTGAGAATTCCATGTGCCACAGTGGGGTGGCAGTCACGCCAGTAGTATCTGTCATTGTGTCCTTGGGCAAGGCACTTCACCCACATTGCCTCGTATGAATGTAGTGTGTGAGTGAGTGTTGGTGGTGGTCGGAGGGGCCGATGGCGCACTTTGGCAGCCTCGCTTCCGTCAGTCTGCCCCAGGGCAGCTGTGGCTACATTCGTAGTTTACCACCACTAAGTGTGGAGTGAAAAAATAGTGACTCAATTCTGTAAAGCGACTTTGAGTGTCTATGAGAAAGCGCTATATAAAATTGATGCATTGTTATTATTATTATTATTTCTGATAGCTGTCTATAGAGAAGTGAACCTCAGGTTGAACTTGTTTGTCTTCACTTTGATGAACTTTAGGAACTGTTGTGATGAGAGTGATTGCTACTGATGCAGACGAAGAGGGAAGCATCAACTCCCAGATCCACTACAGCATCGTGCAGGAGAGTAATGAAGGCAACATGTTCTTCATCAACAGTCGCACTGGAGACGTCATAGTTCAACGAAACACCTTAGATAGAGAGGTAGGTTGGTCACGTCTTCTTCCTCAGCTGTCGTCATAAATGATCACGTTGACATAAATTAATGCCATGTTTTGATTTTACTTTTAGACAAAAGATACATATAAGTTGATGATCAAAGCGTCTGACTTGAATGGGCAACCAGGAGGAAACTCGGGTACTGGAGAGATTGAGATCAACCTTAAGGATATAAATGACAACGTTCCAACTCTGGAAAAAGAATCGGTAGATGTTCTGCTTTGAAACCTTTTTTGAAAGTAATTATTTTATTGTAGCGTGTTTTGTTTTAATGAGCATTTTCTCTGCAGTATGAGGGAAGTGTGGAGGAGAACACAGTGGGCGTTGAAGTTTTGAGGATTAAAGCCGTTGATATGGATTTAATTCACACTGAAAATTGGCAGGCAGTCTTTAAAATCATTTCAGGAAATGAGGGCGGATATTTCACCATCACTACCGATGCTGTGACCAACGAGGGCATTATCATGATTAATAAGGCAAGAAAAAAAAACCCAATGTTTTGATCAAATTGGATTCAAAAATAATGTCTGACCGTTTTTCTTGCTATATTCTGTCTTCCGCAGGCTTTGGACTATGAGGAGCTTAAGACTCTCAATTTGGAAGTAGCTGTTTCAAACACAGCAGAGTACAACTTTGGCAGTAGCTCCACAACAGGAGTCATACCAGGAAAATCTTACCCAGTCAAAATTAACGTGGTCAACCAGAAGGAAGGCCCTCGTTTCCAACCGGCCGTAAAAGTTGTGACTGTCTCTGAGGATCAGACGTCTGTCTCCATTAACAAAGTCATTACAAACTATGCAGCTACTGACAGCGACACGCTTCAGACCGCCACTAACGTATGGTACAGTCACTCACAACGACTTTAAAGCTGAGATGGATTTACACATTGTTTTTTAGAATGTATGCACACCCTGAAGGTATTGTCAGTTCTTCGACATGCCTGCTTATCTTCACCAGTGCTGTGTGTAGAAGAAACCAATAATCAGCAACTAATCCTTCTTTTCAAGGATTTGTCAAAAGGCTTTAGAAATGAGCAAAACCTTTAACGTAAAAAGGTATTTTGTAAACTGATGACTCTACTGGAGGAATGTTATAGATCTGTATGTTTTAAAAAGGGATTGCATAGAATCCTTAAATAAGCTCTACTTTTTCACTTTACTTTGCATATAAAAAGTATTCCGAGTGCTTTTTGTTCTAAGCGTAGATTAGACCAGTGGTTCTCAAACTTTTTTGACTGAAGTACCCTCTTTCTCTTATTTTTGAATCCATGTATCCCCATTGTCTGACTACAACATTTTGCTTAGAAAACTATTTTAAAACAACTATAGAGCATAACGGTGGAATGAACTAGTTTATTTTGTAAATAAGTGGGGGGAAAAAACAGTATTTAGTGCAGTGGTTCACATCGTTATTTGGATCGTGACCCCATTCTGATATCAGTCATTTTTGGCGACCCCAAAAATATTTTTTTTCTAGAATTAGTTTCTGATCATGTTTGAACTATTTTTTTACTGCATTTTAGTTGAACTAGATTTATATTTCAAGTAAAAGTATAAAAATACAGTTGTTTAGAATTTGTTTTCATTTAAAAAAAAGAATAATATTTAAAAAATGTTAAAAATCTATTTTAATGTTTAAAAATTTCAGGTGACCCCGTTTAAACTCCAGGCGACCCAACATAGTTTTTATTATTTCACGCTGGGATGGGACCAAAACTGACACTTTGTTTGTTACACGTACCCCCATTTGAGAAACACTGGATTAGACAATGCACTCATTTTGTTTCTCATTTATTTGTTTCTTGAAGGTATGCAAAAGGCCATGATGTTGACAACTGGTTGATCATCGATAAAGAAACTGCAGATATAAAGCTGAACAAATTGCCCGATCGAGAGTCCGTGCACCTAATCAATGGGACATACTATGCTGAAATTATATGCTTTACTAAAGGTGAGTATATACTACAGTCCCAGCAGATATTGTTTATCCACTAGGAACCACTGCACATCTAATTGCATTTGTTTGGTTTTCAGATGTTCCCTCCAAATCTGCCACAGGGACAATAGCCATTCAAGTGGAGGACTTTAACGATCACTGTCCCACTTTGACCTCCAAAACCCAGACCATGTGTCTCGAAGATAATGCGCTTTTTGCCACAGCTGTAGATCAAGATGAGTTCCCCAACTCTTCACCGTTTGAGTTCTCAGTAATTGAGGAGAGCAGCAGCAAAGGAAAATGGACCGTGGAGCATGTTAATGGTGGGACATCTGTTAATATTTCTGTTCTTTTGTTGGGAATGTGCCAAGTTAATCATTGTTTCTTTAGTGAATTCACTACTTTAAAGTGACGCTTACACAAAATCCATTTCAATTTATAACAGTTTTCCAGTGCCCTTTTCTATATTATAAATAAAGGTCTTTTTATTTCTATAAGCTTTATCCCATATTACAACTGCAAAATACACACTATCCTCTATATTAAAAATCCTTACAGCAACCACTGCAATTCTGCGAGACCAAGCAAACCTGTGGCCAGGTACCTACAAAGTGGCATTGCAAATCAAAGACCAGCAAGGAAAGTCATGCGCTGACCTCCAAATAATAGATGTGACCGTGTGCACTTGCCATAAAGACACAAAAGCCTGTGTGTCGCGCAGTACGTCGACTGTAGGTCTGGGAGCTGCTGGTGTCCTGCTTCTGTTGTTGGGGCTGCTGCTCCTGCTGTGTGAGTAGAGACATTTGAACTTTTAACATTATTTATCAAATACAAATCTATGAAATTTGTTGTCATGTCTGGCATGAACCTTATTTTGAATTTAACAGTTTTGTTGTCTTTTTTCAAAGTAAAAAAAAAAACCTTTTACTGATGGATTAGGTCTTTGTTTGTGTCTGACAGGATGGTTGATGATGTGTCATTGTGTGTTTTCCAGTGGTGCCCTGTCTGCTGATGTTCTGCCTCTGTGGAGGAACAGCAGCCATCGGAGATTTTAAGGCTTTACCATTTGAAACCAAACAGCAGCTGATTTCTTATCACACTGAGGGGCAGGGGGAGGACAAGGTACTGTTTTCAACTTTCCTTTAGATTCAGTTTGAAAATGACACAATTAAGTTGAGTATTTCTGTCTGGACTTCCTTATTTTACAGGACATTCCTCTGTTACACATCCCTGTTGATGTTGATGGAGGCATAATGAATGCCACAAACATTAACACTTTTGGAGGAAAGGGGTTCGGAGGGGGGATTGTTGATGTAGGAGCAGGTGTGGGAACAGCTTTTGGTGGGGGTATGAACACGTCCACCCTAACTGCTGAGAACATGCAGTTGTATAGCCACTACAAGAGGCAAGAGGAGATGGGCATGATGGACGGACAAGAATTTGGATTCTCTCACTATGGAGGGGGAGCTTTTGATGGGATGGCTTTATCGGATCATTTCCTGGAGGAATACTATGCAAGTGTGAGTATCATCACACAAAGAAAATGATCATATTTTGTTAATGAACTAGCAATTTTTTTAGATCACAATGCAGTTGAATTATTTTAACAGACAGGGTGTTAAATTCCATATTCTGGTTGCAGAAATCAAGCCACGCTGCACAGCAATCTCAAGAAAAAGATGCTTTCTTTGTCTACGACTTTGAAGGTCGAGGGTCCCTGGCGGGTTCTGTCGGCTGCTGTAGTCTCCTTGAAAATGATGGTGATCTTAACTTTCTCAATGACCTTGGGCCTAAATTCAAAACCTTGGCAGAGATTTGTCAAGGCTCCACTTTGGTAACAGAGACAGTAGATGCTGGAGTGTCCATCCCACCAATCAGACCAGCTTCTCCACTCAGGCCTTCCACCTCCACCCACACACACCTCCACACTCACAGTGAAACTATCAAAGACAGGGATAGAGTTGCTGTAAATGCAACCAGCATGTCTAATGTGGCATCTGGATCGTCCACTATCATCACTGAGAAAGCTCAGGGTTCTGCTGCTGTTTCCACTGTGCATTTACAAGATAACATAGTGATTCCCAGTCAGACAATGCTCATTCAGCAGCCTGCAATGTACTACACTGCAACACCCATGTATGTAGTCGAGTCGAAACCCCAGGTCATGCTTGTGGCAGGTGCTACGCAGCAGGCAGTGGGCCAAGTGAGCCAATATGGGCTGGGTTCTGGGTTTGTTCCAGTTGGTACCTTACAAGGCACTCAAGGGATGGTTCTTGTTGATAGACAGGTTGGAGTGGGTGGAGCAGTTGGGCAGGGTGTTCAAGGCGTTTCACAAGGAGCTATCTCTAAGTCCAGCCACAGCTATGTGGTGGAGAATGCATCATCAGGAAGGCTGCAGGGTGCACACGTAGCACAGGGCTTCATACAAACAGGACATGGCTCTGCTGGGCCAGGCTTAGAGGTCAGAAGTCATGGCGTGCATGGGGAATCTCAAGGTCTTTCTCTGGGTACCCACTCTTCTACAGAGTCAAATGAGAACTTCACTTTATCAACCACACCCAAGACAAAAGGAAGCCAGAGGGTTGTTGTGCAACGTAAAAAGGTCTCTGTGACTGAACGAAATGTGGAATCAAGTTCAAGAGCTTAAAGACTTGTTTTGCTTGTTTACTAATGTCACTCCAGTTGGGACTTCTAATGCTTTCCCAGCTCTGCAATTACCTAGATTACACAAACAGAAGTTGAGGTGTACAAACAGATTTTTAAATTGTGGTGAAACTGGTCGAGAGTGAGTAGCGCTCACTTATCGGTTGCTCACAGTTTCAAGCAATTTGGTTTGACTCACTGAAGGGAGTGGGACCAACTTAACATTAAAATACAGCTTTAGTGTTTAAAATGTGATTGTAGTAAGAGAAAAAAAACTTCACCTTCCAGGGAGGTGACAAACAAGCCAACAAGTTGCATTGCATAAGATGTCCTACACTAAGCCAAGCACACACTGTCACTGCATGCCTTAAAAAGGCATATATATGTATGTAGTATTATGTGGATCAGCATTGTGTGTGTGTGTGTGTGTGTGTGTGTGTGTGTGTGTGTGTGTGTGTGTGTGTGTGTGTGTGTGTGTGTGTGTGTGTGTGTGTGTGTGTGTGTGTGTGTGCACTGCTTACCGAAAAAGAAAAGGAAACAAGGCTGTACAATGGGATTCTTTATGCAATGTTTAGCTGAGGACCATTGGTTTTTGCTATTCATGTCGATGACAATTTGTCATGTATCACCTACTTACCTTTATTGCAGACTGGGAGTGATTTATCATTGAAGAAGCAGCAGTGGTCACCAGAATAAAGCATCTTACCATAAAGCAAGAGTCGTTAAGAAATAGTTGGAGGAACAAAACTTATAATTTAGTTGTTTGGGGGTCAAATTGAAAGATAGAAATCAATTGCCTGCTTTAGTGGTTGGTACAAACCACTGCTCTAAGTCTTAACCAGACCTCTGCACTTATAATAACAGATTGTCACTGTTGTCAGGGTAACCCTGCCTTATGAGATGAGAATATATTGCTTGAGTTTTTTTTGTACAGAAATCTTTGTAATTTTATGATTCTTCAGCATCTTTGTGAAACACCCAGTTATTGTGAGCAGAGCTGTTACCCTCATATTGAGTCCGTATTCATGCAGGTTTTAAACACAACATTCAGTTGAGTGTTGAGATATTTTAGAGTTGTGTTAAAGTTAAATGTTAAACATTGGTCTGCTGAAAGTATTATTATAATAAGTCCCAGTTCTTGTTTGGGAGTTATGCAGAATGTGTATAAAACCTGTATTAATACTGCAGATTACTCCCCTTTGAGATCAAGCTAAGGAAGCAGATAGAATATTTTATATAAACACTGAACCAAAAGCTCAAAATACAGCTCTTAGTTGTGATGTTGCTTTCTTCTTTTATTCTTGTGATGCAAAATGTGTGTCCATATACAATTTTAATTCAAAAATTGCCAAAGCTATACAAAGATGCCGTGGTCATATTTTTTTTTTTTTTTTTTTTTTAAAAGATGACTTTGATTTATGTGTGAAAAGGCATCTTGTGTTATTGTGCATTAATGAAGAGCTCAGAAAATAATGTTTTGGTGTTTGATGCTGTGTGCAAATGAGGATCAACTGGTGCCTAATGTCATGACTGCACATACTGTTGATTTTTTTTCTTTTTTTTTACCTTCTGTTGTAATAAAATCAAATAAAACATTGTCAGTGTGCGTTTTTGATTTCACATAATATGTATGAAAATATTCCAGAACAAGTGGCTGTAATATTGTCTGTTATAAAATCTATCCGTTAACTGACTACTAAATTGCACTTTTTTCTACAATGCATTTGCTCTTATGTAATTCCCAATTTAGAACTTTAATACATTCAACACAGATAAGTTCAGTCTATTCTGAATGGAAATGTGTGGAGATAGGTGGTACTTCTTAATTTCCAAGAAGAATTATTCAGTGAATTTTTGACACATTTCCATACTTTTTGATTAATACGTTGCACGTGTAGCTTTGACATGTGGTGCTTGAATATTTTGGAAATAGTGGTTTTAATGCACAAATACAAATTCTTCAGACATAACTGAAAACAAAACTATACTATTGTATAGTTAGTAACAAACAACCTGATTGACATAAACATAAGGTTCATTGGTAACACTAACTGTATAAGGGAGTGGCCCTGTTCCAAGATGGCCGCCGCATATGCATGTCAGCTCTAATCATCAGCAGCACTGAAGGCGGAGTCTACATTTGTAGTTTCTATGGTTACGGTGCCGATATTTGCAAATTCAGTTGTCTGAAGGTGACCAGCAAATAAAATTCATATTCCCTGTAGAATAAACCTACCGTGAAAGTTTCCTACGGAAGACAATGGGCAACTGCGCACCTGGCGAACTGCGCATGCGCGTCCGTCATTTTGAAAAAAGGTAATAATCTTTCCTTTAATTTTTAGTTTTAGGGTTCTGCTTTGGGTTAGGGTTAGAATTAGGGTTTATCATAGTAGGAAAAATTAAGGCAGCAAAATATTGTACGTATACGTGTACAATTTTACTATGTTATTAGTGCGCGTGCGCCTGTAGGAGGTTTTCAAGCGTAGGATTAGTTTTCAGTTTGAATACCCCGGCTCTGAGTTCCTTCACCATGCGGGGATCTGGAAGAAGAGAGCGAACTTTGGCTTTTATATCCGGCTTTATCTCCTTCGCCCCTCCTCTTGCGTCGAGCCCCCCACCCATGTAACCTGTATCAGTGATCAATGTGTCTGGGACGGATGTGTCGCAGAGTTAGTTACATGACTTGCTTTATGTGAAGCTACGTGTAGTGTGTAAACAATGTCCCTAAATATCCCTCAAATGATGATGAAATGGTCACTGTACTTATTATTCACTTCATGAATCAAATAGAATGGTTAATTTCCTGGCCCTGGTCTCTGTGCAGATTGTGCATGTTCTCCTGAAGCATGGAAGCATATACATTGATTATCTCACAATGGGTACATTTATCACATTTCTTGCTTTTATTATTCCAAGCTAAGCCTATATGTTATGGCCCTCGCCGTATTATTTAGTGTTGGGTTTGTGCTCTTGTTGTTTCTTTGCTGCTTGGGTTGTGTTTCTGTGACAGAGTGGAACGTCTTCATCAATGGAACAGCTTTGGTGACGCTTCCCAGGATTGTCTGCCAGCAGGAGGAGTGGTGGGCAGCCCGGATTGGCTGAGGAGGGTGTCACCACATTCAAAAATCCAGTGCTACAGTCAGTCCAGCATTCACCAACCTTGACAGCAGCAGCATCAATTTTGTCCGTATGAAATCTCTGTCTTCGAATTATTATTATTCTTTATTTCCCTTCTTATATAGTCTGAGTTCCTGCGTTTTGTGCAGTTTTCCGTTTCTTAGTATATTCTTGTTTATTGTATTATTATTGGAACTCATTGTCGGTGGTTTATGGAGACCAAGTTTTATTTAGATTGCGCTTTTATGTTGCGTCCTGGAGCTCCTAGACTGGGGCGTAACACTATGTAACATAGAATAGTTAGTGGACAGAGGGAGCTGAGCTGAAAGGCGAAGATATCGATTTACCAGTCAAACTATGTTCCTACCCTCACCTAAGGTTCTTTGGATCATGACCGAAAGTACAAGATTGCGGGTATATCGGCCAAAATGAGTTTCCTCCGCAGAATTGCTGGGCTCTCCTTTACAGCTTGGAGTAGAGCTGCTGCTCCTCCACATTGAGAAGAGTCAGAATAGGTGGCTAATCAGGTGTTCAGAGCACATCCCACCAGAAGCGGACCCAGAGGAAGACCCAGGACACACTGGAGAGATGTCTCTCGGCTGGCTTGGGAATGCCCGTGATCCACCCGGGAAGAGCAGGATGAAGTGGCCAGGGAGAGGGGATTCTGGGCCTCGCTGCTAAGGATGCTGCACCCTTGACCTGACTATGGAAGCGTGGTCGGGGTGTGTCGTAGGGTTTCAGGGAAGACCTAATCTCAGAAAGAGCAGGAGACTGGTGTATTGGTCATATTAAAGTCCATTTGGTGGAGTTTACTGTTCTAGACAATGTGATTGCACATTTCATGTTTTTTGATGAATAGTCACAATTTTATTTATCTTTTTCTTTTTTAAATAATGATTTATATATTTTTTTTAATTTTGTTGGGATGGGGTTCCTGAAAATCTTTCAATCTTTAAAGGGGGTGCAACGGAAAAAGTTTGAGAACCATTGATCTCGATTAAACAGAAATAAGCGGTATCTAATTTTTTTATTCTGTCATTTAGCATAATATGTACTGTATGTGGGCCTGTTATCTGATGTCAGGTTCTCTTTGTGCCAGGATCTCCAGTAATCATGAAGGATGAGCGAAAGATTGAACAATTGCCTTGACATTTTTTTGCTATTGTTTTAGTGTCGACCTCAGAAAATGTCTCATTTAAGACACTGGAGAATTTACCATTTGTACATAGAAAGTCTACTGTATATCTTCTTCAATTTAGATGTTTGAAGCTTTTCTAAGCATTTAGTTACTGTGATGATAGCCTACATGGAAAAGATGGTCGAGGTCAAGGAGAACAGCTGGAGAACATGGGGTTTCAGCTGCTGGAAAGGCTGACAAAATCCATTAATAGTGAAAATCCACACCATGTTAACCGCTCTGTGACATATCAAGCATCTGATCACTAACAGGTAAAAACTTCTTGCAGGAGGAGGGTTTAGTGGAAAAGTATAGTGAGAAAAAGCAAAAAGAAAGAAAACAGAAATCCATAAAAACCAGGAATAGAGATTTTACTTGGTCTCTGAGCCACTGAACCCGTATCAGCTGTTGGAGTATGCTTCGAATTTTTCCCCTACAGTATTTTCTTTCAAAATTTAAAAAAAATACAATATTTTTATTTTTGCTTGATTTGCATTATGAGGTCATTTTAAATAATAATAATGGTGCTCCTTAACATGGTGTTCCTGCATGTGAGTCTTTTTTGGTTGGTCCAGCATCACACATTGGACTCATTCTTTAATACTGCTTTCAAATGTCATGGATACATTAAACTTGGAAGCTTTTGGAGTGTTTCTGAGTTTCTTTCATGATGTTAGAATAGCCTCTCTGTTTTCATGTGAAAGGCCTCCCACCCTCAGATTTGTTGCTTGAATATGCTCCAAATGTTCTCAATGGGGTTGAGGTCAGGGGTGGATGGGGCCACAAGCATGAGCCTCTCTCCTTTTATGCCTAAAGCAGCCAATAATACAGAGGTATTCTTCAAAGTATGAGATAGTGTGTTGTCAGGCATGAAAGCACAGAACCCTTCTGCAGGTCGTTTGTTACACCTCCAGGGATCCTAAAAGGCAATATCATCTGACCAGCAGCAAAAAGGGGAGTTTTGGTTTGTAAGCGGGTACACCCCCTTCAAAGGCAGAAACACCCCTTCTTCTTATTCGCTTCTGAATTGTAACTTAATGTCCTGTCTTGATCGGTATTTCATCCGACCAGCAGTAAAAAGGGTTAGGGTTAGGCAGTGTTGTGCTAGTTACTGAAAAAATGTAACTTTTGAGTTACTTAGAATTAAAGGATGTATTTTTTATTTTGGGTCATTTGTGTCCATACAGCTTCATATCAGTGCTTTAATAATATAACAATCCACTGTTGATCAACTGCTATAAAACAACCATATATGATGCACATATAAAGCACAAAACAGCTGCTCCAAAATTAAAACAGTCATTTTTCAGCCTTAGCACAGTAATGTAAAGTAAGCTGTGCATATTCCAGGTGCACATTCTGCTGTTGAAAATGCTTATAAAAATAAATGTGGAAAAACTAATTCACAACATTTTTCTCAGCTACACAATGCTAAACATATCAGGCTAACAAGCTGCTGTTAGCAGTGACTCAGCAGCAGCGACAGACTGCATATTTACAACAACATACCGTGCAATAGTTTGGCTGGTCTGTCCCTGGATAACAGTCACAGTCCGTTAAAATCTAGCCGCAGCGTTAGGTTAGCTTCACTGATGCATCTTTTGGAGACAAAAATAATACACGTATTTCCCCTCTGAGAAGCTGGTCCTGCTCTTGCCATGATTGGCGCACGTGACGTTAACAGAAACACGCTGACAATGCTTCTTCTTCTACTGTTTTACCGTGTTTGGCACAACATCTCGCGAAAATATGTAGCGCCACTGTAAACAGGAAGTACACTGCAGCTGGCAAAGAAACGGACAAACGCACCATATTGTAACGGTAACGGCGTTATTTCTTTAGAAAAATATTGCGTTACAGTACTAGTTACTGTCAAAAGTGATGGGCGGTAACACGTTACCGCCCAACACTGGGGTTAGGGTTCCTTCTACTTCGACTTTGACAAAAGTCAAGTAGCGGAAATGACGTTTTTTCAAACCCTTTCTGATTGGTTGGTGAAAAGGTACCACAACCACCACTAAGGCGGTTTTGTAGCCCATCCGAAAAGCCCCACAGCTAGCCCGACCCTACTCCTAAAAGGGCCAATCAACTGTGTCCCAACTTGTCAGAAAATCATGGCCATCCACCAACGCTGCACTACTTAATTTATCTGAACATTCAGAAGAAGACATTCATCAGTAAACAAGACTTTTTAAAATGTAACTTTCATGTATTTCTGGGCTGTTTCTGCCTGTGAACACTCGTGAGGTTAGAGGTGGCCAAACAGTAGGTTTATACACAACAGCAAACCTCTGTAGGATCCTAAACCAAGAGGTTTTTCGGGACCTCAGAGGTATCAGCAGCTTTATACACCTGCTTGTTGCTTTGTACTGGAATTTGTTGAAGTTGTTGCTGGACTTGTCTGGCAAGAACCTTCATGATAATGCATTTATCTGCACAAACCTCTTTGTGCTCTTTGTCAGCCACACATCTTATCAGTACAATGATCATCAGGTAAGACAAAGGACCTTTTTTATTCAAATATTGCTTGAAACCTGTTGCCTGCATAATAATGTAGTTCCTTTAATTGGGCTCACCAGGAAAATTCTGAATTGCAAGTTTCAGTTTTCAAAGACCCCTAAGGCAAGGCAAGGCAAGGCAAATTTATTTGTATAGCGCATTTCATACTCAAGGCAACTCAATGTGCTTTACATGATAAAACATTCAATTGTTTAAAATCAATAAGAACATTTAAAATCATCAGTAAAATCAATTAAAATCTTTAGTAAAATCATCATTACATCAACAACATGACAAAAAATCTCTCTCTCAATCATATGCATAAGAGAAAAAAAGTGCCTGGGGGGGTACAGGGGTACACGATGGCACTACAAGGGGTACTTGAGAGAGTGAGAGCGAGAGAGGATAATTAACAAATTAAATCATTACAAATATGGGGTGTTATGTTTATTTTTAGTTTAAAACAATAACCATACTAAATATTACCAGCAACTCACAAAACAACAACAAAAAACATGCAAAATAAGAGAAAAAATACTGAATAATAAAAAGAAAAGACAAACAACAAGAACAACAAAAACAAAATGACATCAAAAACACACACACTAAGAGAGAGAAATACTTAGTTACTATTACCTGCAACACAAAAAATGACAAGAAAGATACTAGATGAGAGAAAAATACACAAGATCACAAGAAAATATACAAAACTAACACATACAAAACAACATAAGAAACAACCAAAAGACACATAAAGCAACAAAACAACAAAAAAACGACAACAAAAACACTCAAAATAAGAGAAAAATATACTAAATAACAAAATACACAACATGGCACCAAAAACACACGCATTAAGAGAGAAATACTTGGTTACTATTACCAGCAACACACAAAACACACTAAAGGAAAGAAAAATACACAAGATCACGACAAAATACACAAAAATAACACATACACATAACAACATAAGAAACAAGCAAATTACACTAAAAACACACAAAATGACACAGGAAACACACACGATGATAAAAATGATCTTGATTAGATTAGATTAGATTAGATTAGATTAGATTAGATTAGATTAGATTAGATTAGAACATGAACTGAAAATACAAGGGTCAGTGTTTGTTCCACATCAGGTGGTAGATGACCAGAAATGATAGAAACTATAGAAATAAATCTATTCAGGAGGCGCCAAATACTGTTTCATTCACTTATTTACAAAATGAGATTCTTTAAAATGTGTGTTTTCACTCATTCATTCCATCATTATGATCTATAGTTCTTTTTTCACAGAATTCTGAGTAAAATGTGGTAGTTGGACAAAGGGGGTACTTGCCTTTTGAAGTTAGAAAAAGGAAGTACTTGAGCCAAAAAAGTTTGTGAACTACTGCTTTAAATCATTACAGCTACATTTTTTGTCTACACTTCAGTTTTTCCTTCACTCAGACTAAAGCCAACATATATAGTAGTATATAATATTGCTGTTGTGCCATTAATATCACATAAAAATAATAGTGACAGGTTTATTTCATGGTTTGAGGATGACTTTAACTGGTCCGACACACACTCAAGGTCACACTTTGGATCTGATTATCTCTAAAGGTGTTGATATCTCTGCTGTTGATGTAAGAGACTTAGCTCTATCTGATAAATTCTGTGTCTTTTTTGACCTAGAGACTGTAACATCTGTTCCCCCTACTTCTGCGTGTTTAAAGAAAAGGTACATAAATGACAACACATGTGCACAGTTTATGGAAGCCATAGCAATGACACCAACATTGAGTGCCGAGACAGTTGATAATCTTTTGGATGAGTTTAATACAAAAGTCTGTAATGTCATAGATGTGGTGGCTCAAATCAAAACTAAGAAAAAAACAAACACAGAAAACACCTTGGAGGAGGACTGAGATAATGCAGAAATTGAAATCTGACTGTAGAAGAGCTGAGCGTAAATGGAGATCAACAAAAATCCAAATTAATCTAGAACTGTACAAAATAAGTCTGCGAAAATTCAATGATGGCTTGTTCAAAGCAAGGCAGCAAAACTTTTTTTAAATTATTGCCAAAAATTTCAACAACTCTCGCACGTTGTTTTCTGTAATTGAAAAGCTCACAACCCCCCAGATCAGATAGCCCCTGAATTACTGTCAGCTGGAAAATGCAATGAATTTGCTGTATATTTCAATGAAAAAATACAATCAATAAGGTCAAACATCAGAACAAACCAGCAAAATAATAAAAAGCTTGAACAGCTTTAACCACTGAGGGATGAGTCAACTACAATGTTAGAGTTTATTACAGTGAACCCAAAAACAATAGAGGAAACTGTTCAGCAGCTGAATCCATCAACGTGTTGCCTTGACACAATACCCTCAAACTTCTTTAAAACTGTTGTAAAGTCAATTGTTACTGATTTGTGTCAGATAATTAACTGCTCATTCCAATCAGGCACCGTACCAAAATCCCTGAAAGTAGCTGCTGTGAAACCTCTGTTAAAGAAGAGAACACTGGATGCCTCTATACTGGCTAACTATAGACCAATCAGCAACCTTCCATTCATGGCCAAGATCATTGAGAAGGTGGTCTTCAACCAACTGAGTCAACTCTTAACATTCAACATTCTCATCACAGCACTGAAACTCCTCTGATCAATGACATAAGGTTGAACACTGATTCCAGAAAAGTATCTGTTCTCATTCTATTGGATCCAACTGCTGCATTTGACACTGTAGATCATACAATTTTGTTGCACAGATTGCAAACATGGGTTGGACTAAATGGAAAAGTAATGCAATGGTTTAAGTCATACTTGGAGGAGCGAAGTTATTTTGTAAGCATTGGAAACTTTGAATCTAACAGATTACCAATGTCCTGTGGGGTTCCTCAGGGCTCTGTTCTTGGACCCCTTCTGTTTAGCCTATATATGCTTCCTTTAGGACAAATTTTACAGAACCGTAAGGTTGATTATCTGAGCTACGCAGATGACACACAACTATATCTATCACTGAACCCAGATGACTATGGTCCCATTGAGGTGTTGTGTGACTGCTTAGAAAAAGTAAACTGCTGCATCAGTGAAAACTTCCTTCAACTAAACCATGACAAGATGGAGGTGATTGTCTTTGGTAACAAGGAAAAGAGGACTGTTGTCAGCAATTGTCTTGAGTCTCGATCTTTAAAAGCTAAAGACCAAGTCAAAAACCTTGGTGTTCTGATTGACTCAGATCTTACATTCAGCAGTCAGATCAAATCTATCACAAAAACAGCCTTCTACCACCTAAAGAACATTTCCAGAGTGAAAGGTTCAGGAGAAACTGGTCCATGCTTTTATCTCCAGCAGACTGGACTATTGTAATGGTCTTCTGACAGGAATCCCCCAAAAGAGCATCAAACATCTACAGCTGGTTCAGAACGCTGCAGCTCGGGTCTTAATCAGAACAAAGAGGTCAGAACACATTACTCCAGTTTTAAAATCTTCACACTGGCTCCCAGTCAGCCTCAGAATAGACTTTAAAGTTCTGCTGCTGGTGTATAAATCTGTGAATGGGTTTGGTCCAGAATACATCAGTGATGTGTTGTCTTCGTATGTTCACAATGAACAGACAAGGCGTGATAATGTGTAGGTTAACTTTATTGCAGTCTTCACACATAAGCCATGTCGTGCTGCCTGCATGGCTGCGTACCACCAACTAGTGTTACCGCGCATGCGCCTAACTACTGCGGCATGCTGGGATGTGTAGTATTCTAATAACACACAGAACACCACATCTTTCCCCCTATAAAGAAGACATAATATTTACTCCTTACAACAAACCATGCTTAGGTATAATACTAATTATTTTTAAACTTTGCATTTCCCCTTAAGCATTATAACACTTGTAAACGACCTTTCAATGTAAACACTTTTTGTTTTGAAGAATAATAAAGTGCAAACTCACTAAGCATTAAAACATCAACTTAGATTCATGTAAACATTTTTCACATACATTTTTTTCTTTACATTTTTTTTTTTTATAACATCTTACTATTAACTTAAAGGTCCAGGTTGCACCTGTGTTTAGCAACAGTCCATAGTCAGGAGTCTTCAGCAACTCTCAATCAGCCTTTTAGGTGGCTGAGCATGTCTCTTAGGTCTAAACAGTCCTTCAACAGCTGGCGACTGTGAGAGTTTGGAAAGTCTCTCAGCAGCTGGTGACGCAGACGCTGCTGTCAGACCACAGTCAGTGTGGTCAGGCCCACTGTTAGTTGGCTCTGCAGATTCAGCTGTGTCCTGCTGAACCGTGTCCTGAACTGCAGTGTCCTTTTTAGTCTGCTGTAGTTGAATATCTGTTCGGTTCCTCCTCAGAGACAATCCATTCTCCATCTGAATCCTGAAGGAGCGTGGCGCAACTTCCTCCGTGACTTGTCCCTTTTGTCTCCACGTGCCTGTAGAGATGTCCCTGAGACGCACTGTGTCTCCAGGCTTCAGCATGGGAAGGTGCTTTGCTGTACGATCATGCAGCTGTTTTTGTTTCACTTTTTGTTCCTCCTTTGCTTGCCTGACTTTGTGTGCACTTTTGGGTGTCAGCAGGTCTTCACTTACTGGCAGGTTAGAGCGAATGCGCCTACCCATCAGCATTTGGGCTGGTGACAGTCCATTTTGTAAAGGTGCACTCCTGTAGATCAGTAAGCTTTTCTGAAAGTCATCTCTGTCCTGTGCTTTTTTCATCATATTTTTTACTGTTTTCACAGAGCTTTCTGCCAAGCCGTTGGACTTTGGATAGGTTGGGCTCGACGTACTGTGCTGGAACCCCCATTCTTTGGCAAAGGCAGCGAACTCACAGCTCGAAAACTGCGGGCCATTGTCTGAAAACAGTTCGCACGGGACGCCATGTCTGGCGAAGACAGTCTTGAGGTAGCTGATGACAGCTTTACTCGAGGTTGACTGCAGTGCTCCAACTTCAGGATAGTTAGAGAAGTAGTCAGTGACCACAATGTAACTCTTACCATCATAGTCCAGCAGATCAGTTCCTACCTTATAGTAAGGTCTGTGGGGCACCGGATGAGTCATCAGTGGCTCCGCTTGTTGTTTTGGCCTGTAGGTGCAGCACAGGTCACATGACGCTGTTGTCTGGCTGATGTCTTGGTTGATTCTTGGCCAGAACATCACTTCTCTTGCTCTGCGCTTACACTTGACTTCTCCGAGGTGGCCTTCGTGTATCTTTTGGAGCATTTGTTTGCGCAGTGAGGGTGGAATCACAAATTTGCTCCCCTTAAACACTATGCCATCCACCACTGTGAGCTCTGCTCTGTAGTTCCAGTAGTCACGTACTGTATTTTCACAGGGCAGTGTTTTTTGTTTTCAGGCCAACCGTTCTGTACTGTGCATTTCAGTTCTTTCATTGTTTCATCTGCATCAGTCTCTCTCCGTATTTTTTCTGTTCTGTTAGCTGTTACTGGCAGAGATGTCACGATCATGTCCACATATGCCTGTATTTCTGCGCTTTTCTCACTGTCGGCACGTTCCTCCTTGTCCACTGCTCTAGACAAGGTGTCGGCGGTGTACATGTATTTTCCTTGTGTGTATAGCATGTGCACATCGTACTTTTGCAGCCTGATCAGCATGCGCTGTATCCGTACTGGACAGTCACTTAGAGGTTTTGACATGATGGACACCAGCGGTTTATGATCAGTTTCTACTTCAAAAGACTGACCATAGACATATTGGTGGAAGCGCTCACATGCATACAAACTCGCTAACAGTTCTTTCTCAATTTGAGCGTACCTGGATTCGGCTCTGGATGCATAAGCGACGGGTAGCCACTGCTCGTCGTGTTTCTGCAGTAGCACCGCTCCAAGGCCGTACTGTGATGCATCTGCCGATATCCTGGTGCTCCTCTCTGGGTCATAAAACTGTAACACGGGCTCACGTGTCAGCGTCTCTTTCAGTTTCAGAAAACACTGTTCCTGCACGTGGGACCACGTCCATTCGTTTTTTTGTTCAAGAAGACTCCTGAGAGGTGCTGACTGTGTTGAAAGCTGTGGGACAAACTTAGCAAGGTAGGTAACCATCCCTAAAAACCGTCTGACCTCATCTTTATTGGTTGGTCTTTCCATGTTGTTGATTGCTGATGTTTTTCTCGGGTCTGGCTTCACCCCCTCTTCACTGACGACGTCTCCCACAAAGGTGAGTGTTTTCACTCCAAACTCACATTTGTCCTTGTTGAGTTTCAGATTTACTTCCCTTGTTTTGTCTAGCACTTGTCTCAGCCTTTCGTCGTGTTCTTGTCGCGTTGACCCCCATACTATGATGTCATCCATCATTGTCTCTACGCCTGGAATGTGTTCAAAGATCATGTGAATAGTCTTGTGGTAGACTTCCGGCGCTGACAAGATACCATACGGCAGACGAAGAAACCTGTACCTGCCCTCCGGCGTGTTGAATGTGCACAGTCGCGAACTTTCCTCGTCCAGTCTCAGTTGCCAAAACCCAGACGACGCGTCTAGCTTACTGAACCATTTAGCTCCAGCAAACTGTGCCATAATTTCTTCTCTGGTTGGTAACTTGAAATGTTCTCTTCTGATTGCTTTGTTTAGGTCCCTTGGATCCAAGCACGTCCTCAGAGCACCTGTTTTCTTTTGCACGACGACCAGCGAGCTGACCCATTCAGTTGGTTCATCTATTTTCTTGATGACCTCCAGTTTTTCCATGCGCACTAGTTCCTCTTTGAGTTTTTCTCGCAGTGCGAACGGGATTTTCCTGCAGGAATGAACAACAGGAGGCACACTTTTATCCACATGTATTTTATGTATTCCAGGTAGACATCCAAGTCCTTCGAAACAGTCTTTATACTCCTCCATGAGTGAGTCTTGATCATTTGCAGATTCTGGTGATGTCACAACAAACACTCTTTTTACCAGATCGAGCTTGGCACATGCGCTGAGTCCCAGGATTGGTTGTACTCTCATGTCCACGATCAGTAGCTGTGCTTTTATCTGCCGGCTTTTGTGTTTGAAGGTTGCAATGCATCCACCTTTAACAGGGACACGTTCTCCTGTGTATCCTGTCACTTTTGTTTTCACTGAATAGATTTTGCTCTTTACAGTGAGTGTTTTGTAGTCCTCCATAGATAGCAGATTTACTTGGGCACCTGTGTCTAACTTGAATGGTATTATAGTCTTATTTACCTCGATTGGCAGAATCCATTCCTCCTTTTCGATTGTACAGGCCTGCACCACATCCACAATGAACTCGTCATCCTCTTCTTCCTCATCGACTGTGCGAACTTTCTGTTTTGTAGCTGCCTTGCAACATTTAGCATAGTGATTGCTTTTTCCACAGTTGTTACAGGATTTTCCAAATGCAGGACATGACTTAGGCTTGTGGCTGCCTCCACATTTACCACACTTGAACTCTTCAGATTTCTCTTTTTGGTCTTTTTGTTTGGTAAATGTTTTCTTTTTCCTTTTTTCTTTATGTATTGCATGAACTGTAGTTTCACCTCTCCGTAGCTCTTTTGCTTGTGCTCGGGTGGTTTCTGCTGCTCTGCACATACTAACACACTTGTCCAGTGTGAGTCCTGTCTCTCTGAGCAGTCTTTCTCTGAGACCATTATCCACTGTGCCACAAACTATCCTGTCTCTCACTAATGAGTTTCTCAATGTGTCAAATTCACATGTTTTACTCAGCGTGTGGAGCTCTGCTAGGTACTGATCAAAAGGTATTCCTTGCTTTTGGTCATGGGTGAAAAACTTGTACCTCTCAAAGGTCACGTTCTGACTAGGCACAAAGTAGTTCTCAAACTTTGTCATTAGCTCTGCCAACGTCAGATTAGCTTCATCCAACTGAAAGCTATTGTATATGTCCAAAGCATCTTCTCCAATAACATGCAAAAAGATATGAGCTTTCTGTTTATCATTATCACCCCCTGCTCCACTAGCTGCTAGATATATATTAAATCGTTGCTTAAAGCGTTTCCAGTTATCAGCAAGACTACCAGTCAGTTGCATTGAAGTGGGTGGACTTAGCTTCTCCATGAGCGTACGTCGGGGTGAGACAACTTCCACAGCTCTCTGTTGGTGCTGGTTGTGTTCCGATTCGAGCCCGAGATCCTCTTCTTCTTGTTCGATCTCCTCTCCTTCCCCCGTTTCACTTCCACTGTTACTCGTAACAACGCCCGTAGCCATTAGCAAACTCCGCTGGCATGCTGCTTTGTTAGCACGTTTCACTCACGCGACCGGACTTTTCCTTTTTTTTTTTCTTTTCCGTCGTTCTCCCGTGGCAAAACATCCTTCTGTAGCTGCTCACGGCCACTTCTGACACCATGTGTTGTCTTCGTATGTTCACAATGAACAGACAAGGCGTGATAACGTGTAGGTTAACTTTATTGCAGTCTTCACACATAAGCCATGTCGTGCTGCCTGCATGGCTGCGTACCACCAACTAGTGTTACCGCGCATGCGCCTAACTACTGCGGCATGCTGGGATGTGTAGTATTCTAATAACACACAGAACACCACAAGTGACATGTTAGTCAGGTATGAACCCAGCAGGTCTCTCAGATCTATGGACACAGGTCAGATAGTGGAGCCCAGAGCTCACAGTAAACATGGTGATGCTGCTTTTAGTTGTTATGCTGCAAAGAAGTGGAACAAATTGCCTGCAGAGCTGAAGTCAGCATCACGTGAACATTTTTAAGTCAAAGTTAAAGGCACTTTTTTTCTTTACTGCATATGATTGAGAGGGAGATTTGTTGTTGATGTAATGTGTTTGTTGATGATTTTAAATGTTCTTATTGATTTTTATACAAATAAATTTGCCTTGCCTTCTGTAAACTTCTGTAAAGACCCTTCAGCCTTCAGAGAGATGTGTTGTTCCTATTTGAGGAAGTGAAGAGTGAAAAGAAACGTGTCCTTCCTCACAATCTCTCCTCCATGCAGTGTTTGCTTTGACCTGTCCGTTCACGCACGGTCCACACCCATAAGCACAACACACCTCTGATAACACACTCTTTCTTCTTGAATAACTCTCTTTCTTTTGAACTCAGCTATAGCCAATGGATCCGGCAATACTGTCTGAACTTTGAGCCACTTTATGACACTTTACTGCTTGAAAAAGGTTAATATTTGTTTTATTTATGACTTATAGGCTGCTTTTGCTTTAAATACTCAAAGAACAGAAATCAAAAGGGAATTTGACTGTATTTTAAAGGAGCATAGGGCAGGATTTGAGAAAAAATAAACATTAATTTTAAGTTTTTTTAATACTAATGGGTGATAAAACGTTTTAAACCAAAGAGAATGAGTCTGCACATATTTCTCCCTATTGTCTTGAAAAGATTGTGTGATACATTTTGCACTGCTGTTACGAACAGCAGTACAGTTCTGCTGATGGTGATGTCAAATGACGCAGGTGCGCATTCTGCATGGCTTAGAGAGGCGTCTCAATAACCTGGAAATAAAAAAGAATGAGAAGAAGACAGCTTGGAGACTGAAAGAAGACAAGCACGGTGGACTAAACTGCTGTTTGGTTCCATAGATGAATGCAAAGGCATGTGCACAGGTCTTGCAGTAAACAGTCACATGAAAGGCGAATAAATAAATAACCGTGTCACAGCTGTAGTGTGCAGTTGGGCCGCATTTCCTCATCCGAGTCTGACAAACAACTCCTAATGTAAACATCAGATCAGCGCACAGGTAACAGAGAAAGTGAAACACAAACAAGACACACGCAAGAGACCCATCGGATCTATTTACATAATACATGTATCAAAGATAAAGATAATCCATGTTATTGTGCAGCAAAATGATTGTTTCCTTTAAAATTGTCCTCTGCTCCATTCTCCCTGCATCGTAAATCACAGGTCTCATTGTGCATTCTTCAGGGCTACATCAGCTGTGGCTGCTACTGCACTCACTTCAGATATATGTGACCAAACCCGACCACCAGTTCTAAAGGTGCGTTCACACCAAATACGACTAAAGTGACGAGATTACATTCAAAATCAATGTAAATGACGCAACGTCAAGCAAGCTTCCTTCATGCTACCCGACTTGCATAATTTCGGTGACTAGGTCTTGCGTGACCTAGTCGCTGAAAGTGGAAAAATCGTAACTTTTCAAGCAACTTCAACCGACAACTCCCCCGTCCTTCACTGCCTGTAGAGCCGAGGCAGCAGCCCCTCCCTAAAGCTACAGTGAAACGGCTGCAGCAGGCGGCTTCCTCACCTTATCGGTGCAAAGTTAAAGCGGTTAACTTCTTGAATAAGCCTACATTCTGAGTGAACTCATCCTTTAGTAACTCCGTAAGTTGATCATTTAAACCGTAAAAGAGGCGCTGTCTAAGATACATGCTGTAAACGTACGGCCGGAGAAGAAGTGATCAACCCTCTCTCTCCCCTGTCACCGGCTCCACACACACACACTTTTTCCTGGTCGTCATGTCACTGGAGCGATGAAGTGATGGAGTGACCAAAAAGCACCACTTATATTGAAGCGACTCATCACGGGCGATTGAATTGACTGCAGTTGCTTCAGTCGCGTTCGGTGTGAACGGACCTTAAATATCTGTCCGAACCCAAACCGTCTGGTGCCGTCGGGTGTCCATGCTTTATCCACAGTATCAGCTGTGCTCTGGTGATAAACAAACATTTGATGCTTGTTGCTGTGGTGGTTTGGCTGATGGCTGCAGTTACACTAACCACCATCGTGTCACAATGGCATCTGATTTCTAAATTATGCCCTATGCTCCCTTAAAGCTCATATCCGGAGTTTCTGAGAAATCTATGTTCATGTATGATTCTTTTGAAATGCGAAAAAATACCTAACTAGTCTTTTACTATAGTCTACTGCTGGTGGTCATTCATACACATGAAAGTATATAAGTCCCTCATTCGTCCTATAGACTTCTATACAAATGGAAACAATTGCCCAGTGTACTCAGCCAATAGGCTTCGACTTTGTATTTTTGAGACTGTCAATCAAAGTGAGTGCGGAACTGTGCATGGAAACAAGGCCGCGCCTCACAACAGCAAACTGGTAAATATTATTTTGGCACTTACCTGACCCATAGACATATCAATGTGACCCGATGCGACCTTGTTATATTCCACGATGTATGTGCAGAAAAGTAGAGGCGTGGCTTCTGGTAGATTGGGAGAGGTAGGAGGAGAAGTGGAGCTGTTGAGGGCGGGACATCGAGACGTTTCTCAGAAACTCCGGATATCAGCTTTAAGTGTTTATCTAATGCTGCTCTGATGACTTGAAGATAATTAATATTTGAATTACTTGTATGAATAATTGATTCTGTATGTTGGATTTAACTGTATCCATGCACTGGCCCTGACAATCACTTTCAGGTGCTCACTGCTTTGAAACTTGTGTAAATTTGGACAAAAAAATCTAAACAGTAGAATATGTGACGTGTAATGTTACGTATTAGGTTTAACAGATAAACACAGACATGGCCTTAAACCGGCTTCTGAACTTTCACATCTAATCTCAGACAAGGTTAATCAGATTTGAACATTTCAGTTGATGGTTATGACTTTAGTCAAGACACAAAAGAGAAAAATGGGTAAACTTGTTAGATTTACCTGACTGCAAGAAGATTTGGCAAACCGGTTGTAAAGGATTAAGCCTGTCATTTCTTGTTTTCTTTGTACTTTTTAGTTTTGCTAGTGACTATTAAAAATTACACCACCTTTGGGCCATATTATACCTATAAGTTTGTCATTCTCAGTGTTTTTTTTGGGTCTAAACTTCTGTCTGACAGGCCATTCCTCCTGTCAAAGCACATGTTTTTCATCACTTTCCAAATGAGAAATTCCTACTGTCAGTGTTGTGATGAGGGTGTGGCTACAAGTGTTAAATATTTTTCACTCCAACGGAGGTTTAAGAATCACTTTCGTCTCATTTGGTTTTATAGTGCAAGTCTTATTATTAAATAAATAGTCTTGGCTGGAGTACGGTCGGCCATCAGGGATAAACCAGCCACCTAATTCGAATTTAAGTTTAAATCAGAAATACATTTGCATTAGGAATTAAGTGTTTACAAGGTCAGTTTAAAGAGGATTTAACTTTTATTCTGAATTAAAGCTCCCATGTTAACGTGGCCAATAGGGTAATAGCACATCAGGGCCACCGTAGAAACCGCTTTATTGTTTGATGTGTTGGTGCAAACAAATAAATATATCTATATAGAAAAAAGAACAAGAAGATAAGGATAACAGTGAAACCAATAACAAAATGAAATATAATTAAAAATTTAAAATATATTTAGAGAGTGTAAAAAAAGCAAAAAACAAAGAACAATGGAAGTTACGGGCAAGGGGAAAAAAAACAAAAATTCAAATCAACAAAAAATAAAATGACCATCCAATCTATATTTCCACCCAGTGCTTTTACTTGACATGACCATGCAAGTTTGTTTCTTTATTTCTTGTTAGCATCTGGTAGAAAAATACTGTTTTTAGTTCTGTAAGACAAAACCTTTTTTAGATAATGGTTGGTTTTAGGTTTTACAGTCTAGAGTTGTATGTTAGGCCTTTAAGTACAGTATATAACCATTTGAGTTTGTATTATATTTTGAGTTTTAACTTAATTGAGAATTAAGAAGGAATTGCTTTTGAACCATGAATCTTAGGTCCTCCAACACCCCACCTAATGCAACATTTTCTTCTTCTTTTGTTTTCCTTTTCAATCTTTTGAATAAAATATGGAAGTAAATATTTATTGAAATACAGATTAGCTCGACACCCTATTTATGGAATGTTCTGTTCTGATCTAACCAAAACCAACAGCAGTTAACTAGTACTTAACTAGTAGTTACGCTTGTTTTTTCAAACACATGTAAGCTCTCTAAATATATGTACTGTATAGCTAATAAACAACAGAATAAATGAGAATATTATGTGTTATATACATTTTCCTTGATTTATGTCCATTTATTATATGAACAATGAGAAATTATACAACTAAGAACAAAAGAGTGCTGTTTTTGTCTCGTATGAATGCTGGTTCAAGCTTACATAGATGACTTTTTAAACATCACCGGCAGCAGCTGTAAATTACTTACTCTAAAGATTCACACATTTATACATTTTGGCAATGCAAACAGGCATAACAAGTGTGTAGTCTATGAGTTAATTCTACTTTGTTACACTAGTAAGAAATAGAAAAAGAGAAACAGAACAAAAGGTTTGATCACATCTTTTATTTAGGTGATGGTAAATATTACAAAACGATGTATAGTTCATACTGCTATTTAACAGGACAACAGTAAAGCATGATGTGTAAAATTGAAGTCTGTGCTGCATTGGTTCGAACACCACATGTTACTTTTAAGCCTTAATTGTAAGCAGCACATAACCATCATCATGATCTGCACATTACCGTTAAATGGAACATCACCATTTCACTTTGTGATTATCCAAAGCTGCTAATCTTTGGATCTGGTTTATGTTATGTCAGTGTTTTGTAATCAGTGGCGAACATCATGGCGAACATCCTCCTCATCTTCCATTTCATCCTCCTCATATTCACCAAGTTCGTCTGCCGTGGCATCCTGGTACTGCTGGTACTCTGACACCAGGTCGTTCATGTTGCTCTCAGCCTCGGTGAACTCCATCTCATCCATTCCCTCTCCGGTGTACCAGTGCAGGAAGGCTTTGCGGCGGAACATGGCGGTGAACTGCTCAGAGATCCTCCTGAACAGCTCCTGGATGGCGGTGCTGTTGCCAATGAAGGTGGCAGACATTTTGAGGCCTCGGGGAGGGATGTCGCAGACAGCAGTCTTGACGTTGTTGGGAATCCATTCCACAAAGTAGCTGCTGTTCTTGTTCTGTACGCTTAACATCTGCTCGTCTACTTCCTTCATGGACATGCGGCCACGGAAGATGGCTGCCACTGTGAGATAGCGGCCGTGGCGGGGGTCACACGCTGCCATCATGTTCTTGGCGTCAAACATTTGCTGTGTGAGCTCAGGAACAGAGAGAGCACGGTACTGCTGGCTGCCTCTGCTGGTTAGAGGTGCAAATCCCGGCATGAAAAAGTGCAGGCGGGGAAAGGGCACCATGTTGACCGCTAGCTTGCGAAGGTCTGCATTTAGCTGACCTGGGAAGCGAAGGCAGGTAGTGACTCCGCTCATGGTGGCTGACACTAGGTGGTTAAGGTCTCCATAGGTGGGTGTGGTAAGCTTCAAAGTGCGGAAACAGATATCATACAGAGCTTCATTGTCAATGCTGAAGGTCTCGTCCGTATTTTCGACCAGCTGATGGACGGAGAGGGTAGCGTTGTACGGCTCCACCACAGTGTCCGACACCTTGGGGGAGGGCATGACGCTGAAGGTGTTCATGATGCGATCGGGGTACTCCTCGCGGATCTTGCTGATGAGCAGGGTACCCATGCCTGAGCCAGTGCCTCCACCCAGGGAGTGTGTGAGCTGGAAGCCCTGCAGGCAGTCGCAGTTTTCTGACTCCTTTCTGACCACGTCCAGCACCGAGTCCACCAGCTCGGCTCCCTCTGTATAGTGACCCTTCGCCCAGTTGTTTCCAGCGCCACTTTGACCTGCGAGATGGAACAAGTGAAGACAAATTACACTTTGTCCCATTGATACCATTTCCAACCATTCACCAGATCAACAATCAAAGCAATTTCATTATCCTGAAAAACGGTTCCTAATGGTTTAGGAAATGGACATCCACAGGGTGTTGCACTGTTGGCCACCATTGATTTTTGTTGGAGATTTTGTGAGTAAAGAAATGTTAATATTCACAAGAAATCAACATGTGCTACAGATTTGAAACTTTCACCAAAATGTTTTACCAACACTGAAAAAAAACATCTCTACAGTCGAACCTGTGGAAATATTGAAGTCTATCACTGTTTTTTTTGTTTTCAAAGACTTTAGAACTTATTGAACATATCACCTCCCGCCTTTTTTGCCCCAAAATTGCCGCAGCACACCTTCAGACTGTCCTACCAAAATAATTTACACAGATTTAAATTTTTTAAAGGTACTCAAAATGTTTGATCGTAAATGGTGATGAAAATATACACATTTTAGCAAAATACATTTTCAGTCATTAAAAAATGACAAATCAAAAATTATCTCAAAAACGTGTTTTTTTTTTTTTGTTTTGTTTTGTTTTTTTTACAGCATTTTGCTCTTATGTTAATCGGAGTCAATGCAGAATGGCTTTTTAAAACATCACTTATGGAGTCAATAAATCATTGTTAGAAATAAATTACCAACATCCCCATGCTGTCTAGGTGCTAGGTGTGTATTTTTGTATTTTTGTCTTAACGGAATTTTTTTTCACAATTCACATTAGAATTTTACAAAAGTTTTTCATCTTTCTACACGCTGTTCTTTGCTCAGAATTACCAAATTGTGTGTAAAATTGCGTGGACCCCTATCATTGCTGGCAGTTGCTTTAATTTCCTGTTGCGTTGAAGTGGATCATTATCATGAGATTCACTTTTTCAGTCCACTCGTGCTCATTTATTGTTCGCACAGAAGCCGAATCTCCCAGTAGGTCGTTTTTCATTGCTGAGTCACCACAAGAGCTGTCTGTGTCTGACAAATCTGCACACCAGCAATGCATCACTGGCCTGGCACGCCCCTGAGGGACTGCAGTGGCTTTGTGCAGCGCAGCAAAGGTGTTATCAGGCAATACTACACACTGCTTTAAAGGATGTGACAGCCATTGCTGTGTGTGCATGTTAAATGAGCGGCAAGGTGATGTATTGCTTACTCACCAAAGACAAAGTTGTCTGGCCTGAAAAGCTGTCCGAATGGACCTGAGCGAACTGAATCCATGGTTCCTGGTTCCAAGTCCACCAGAATGGCCCGAGGAACAAATTTTCTGCCTTTTGACAGGAGAATGTGGAGAGACAGAGATGGAGAGGAGACATTGATCAAATATAAATATTATATTCATGGTTTGAATCTGAGGTCTAAGGTCAAAACACTGGTGCTAAAACAATAAACCAAAGGGTTTTTCTTTATTCTTACAATTACCCGTTAAAACTCTGTGTTGAAATATTTCATGTTGTTTGTGTTGTCTTTCAAATGTGCAGTTTTATTCAAAAGGCTTTTCATCAGGGTTTGATGATTTTATAGATTGTCTTTTCTTACCTCTGTCTGTTTTTGGCTGAGTCAACAAACCCGCCCCCACCACCCAATGTGGCCCTTCTGCAGACACAGCTGAATGCTGCACTGTATATTCAAAATGCTGAGCTCACCATACTTCTTTAAATCCCAATGCAGTCTTTCTTTGTCCATTCCTTCTTTGTTTTATTGCTTTGAATTCCAAATATTGTTTTTGTTTGTTTGTTTAAAAGAAAGAAAGTCAAGCTTAGACACCAATGGCTACGGTTCCACGGTTCTGAATTAAAGGGAAGTAAAGCTCCCATGTAAACATGGCCAATGATTTCTGTCATGTTGACTTTACTTTGCATAAATGAACCAGTGGGAGACATTGATGCATGCATAAAAATGGAAACAAAGGTCAATATTTTCTGCTGCTGGGAGCCAAATGTTGAGAACACATAAGTTCTGTTGATCTGTACACAGGAATATGGAACTAACTCACCCTGTTGTAAAGTATTAACCCAAGAGGTAAAATCAATCGATCACTGGTGCAGCAGAACACCTGATGATTCCTGAAGTTATCTCCATGTAATATTTCTCAGAGCAAGGGTTTGCATGAGGCCGTTAAAGTGACCTTCATGATGTTGCACTAATGAAACCGACGCTCATGTCACAGACTGATGATGCACTCCAATAAACACAGAGATGAGGGGAATTATGGAATCACAGGCGTGCCAAACTTAAAAGGAAATAAATGTGGAAATATAAAGAGAATCAATAATAATGAAATTATTCTTTTTCCATTTTGCTTTTGCTCTATTATTGATTAACTTTATATTTCCATGTTTATTTCATTTTTCATTTTGGCACTCCTGTGATTCCATAGGGAATGAGACAGAGAAAGAAATGCAGGTTTTAGAAGGTTTACAGTTGAAACATTTATTCCACATATCATCAAACAATTATTAACAATTAATGATGCATTTCAACTGTTCTCACATATGATGCATTACATTCTAGCTACGTGTAGAGGTGAATATAAATGTAAAGCAGTGGTGGTTACCAGATGCCTCATTGTAGTAGACATCAATTCTCTCCAGCTGCAGGTCGCTGTCACCTTGGTAACTGCCTGTGGGATCGATGCCATGTTCGTCACTGATCACCTCCCAGAACTAAAAGGGGACAAACACATTGGAGTCAGCAGTAACATATGACTCAGCATCCTTTAGCAGGTAAATGTATCACTTTAAGAGATCTGCTTTCATTTCTTTAGGGAAAAATGTCCATATTTCAAATTACACAACGATGTTTTTTTAAAGAAAAGAAGAAAAAAAAAACCCATAAGGAAAATGTTTTCTCTTTTAATGAGAAAAATCAAGGTGAGATATATTTACCTTGGCTCCAATCTGATTGCCACATTGTCCAGCCTGGATATGAACGATTTCCCTCATGGTGAGCAGCAGATGTCTCTCAGGATGCTGTCCTGGCTCTCAGATGCAGAAGGATCCTGTCCTTGATGGCACTGACTCTGAACCGGGACAGAAATAAGCGCAGTGCTGCTGTGATGACGTCATCTCACACGCAGCATCCCATGGATCTTTGTGAGCCAATAGGAGCGTTCCACTTTGGTGCACTCACTCTAACATCACCCCAGCCCGGTGATAACTGCACTGCCTTCACCTGCAAGGCAATGTTAAGTACAAGCTGCAATGTAGCCGCTATTATTGGGAAAAAGAAATACAATGATGATGAAGTAAAAGAAGCATATGATCATGTGATGGTTTGATGATATTTTATTTGGGTCACATGGGTCCTGAATTTAGAGTAGGCTGTGCACTGACTGTGAATTGTTGTATTTGTATTTGGCAATTGAAAATACAATATTATTATTATTATTATTGTTTGGCAATTGAAAATTGCCCAACACATTGCAATCATAGAAGTTCTTATGATTATTTTTCCTCCGTATGCCATCTCATAGGGGCAATGTCAAGGTTGTGCAGTCGACCTTTGTTGGAGCCAAAATGTCAAGGTCAAATCGTACAAATTTGATGTTCACATTTATGAAAAGCTCATCTCAAGTGGATTATTTTATTTACCTTGACCAAAGCTGTACCACCTACCACTAAAAAAATTGGTTGGGGTCGAATTTCATGACAGCACAAAAAAAAAAATTCCCTATAACTTTAACAATTTGAGATACAGTGCTCAGACCGCTACATTGAAAAACATTTCCTTTCAATGTGTGACCTACCAGTAAAAAGTTCATGACGTCACAAAAAAATACATTTTCCCTGTAACTTTGCCACAAACACCAGAATCCATCTTGTGCTGTTCCCACCTTTGCCTTTGCCTTTCCAAACCAAACCAAACCAAACCAAACCAAACCGATTAGAACCAATCATGAGGCAGAGTTGTGGTTAAGGGCGGGATATCCGGGTGTGACGAAGGCAGAAGCGCCAAAACAAAACTGGCACATGCGCAGTTGCGGGGAGAGGAACTAGCTGGGCTACCACTATTAGCATAGCTCTGAATCAAAATAAAAAGATGTCGACGCAGGATGATGAACGTGTAGAAGCTGCTATAAACTCAGTTTTCGAAGAATCCAGCATTTCATTTTTTGAAAGAACAACAGCGAACATTACTATTACAAAAGAAAGTTTTCACCAACGGAGCCTTGTTGTTGTAGCAGCATCTCTCCAGTGCATGCCGATGACGACATCATCATTTATTACAGTGTGACTGGCTAAAACAAATCATGGTGGACAGGCACTTCGCCCAATCAGCTTCAAGCATTCTGTTCATGTCCCTCCCTGGTTCTGAAAGGATTCACCAGACACAGACCCAAATCTATGTGGAGAACTGGAGTTAGAAGGAGGGCCACACATCAATCTGGCTTATGCCAAGTTACAGACTGGTACCATTCAACAACATTTCCTTTCGATGTGTGACTTAAGGTCATATTTAGGGTCAAGGTCAGTCTTCAGTTTTTCTTACATTATATAACTTGTCAACAAATCCAGATACAGGTTGTCATTTTTGCCAATTTTCAATTGCCAAATACGTATTTGCCTTGCGAATACAGATCTTACCTTGTTTATTAGGCCCGAGAGCTACAAGCTGGCGAAGGGCCTCTTGCTCTCGTAGAGGCCCACTACGAGGGAAGGGGCGGAGCCTGTGCAAACACCACGTGCCTGTCATTGACCAGAGACCCTTGTCATGTCGTAGCCATGCCCCTGCGCTTTCCGAAAATGTATAGTTCATGGGACTCAAAAAGGGGGAAACATTGTTATTGGGTTGGAATGTTATTCTTTCTTTCTTTCTTTCCCGTGTCGGAACCAACTCACCTACTTTTCACTCACCAAACCAATATGTAGAGTCTCAAAAGTTCAAACAAAATTCAATCTCGCACTTCTCCAATTTAAAAAAATGCAAAAATCTGACGCGCCAGTGCCCCCAAGTACACCAAAAATGCATTACGAGATAGGAATTAATTCATCGTAGAATTGTGAAAATTGACACAGAAGTAAACCACGCCAAAAAATACACAATAAGTCCAGAATCTTGAAATGAAAATTAATATTAAAATACTCCTGTACCTGACCTGCTTCATGGATTGCATAGAAATTCTGTTTGAAGTTAATGATTTCGTGCATTGTCCCTGCGTGAAAAAAAGTATTAAAACTTACTTCAGAATTTCAAGATAAATACACAAATTTCAATAATCCAACCTGGTCTAAAGTTTTTAATCCTTTTCAGCGTTACTTTTTTTTTAATGTTGCATGTACAGATTATATATAGATCAAGGCCCCATGTTTCTCGAGTAACATGGGGCCATCACGTGTCCACTGTGTATTCCTTCTTGTTTTAAGTGAATATTTTAAAAAGTGGTTCTGTTTCCATACACTGCCATACTTAAAGATGGGAATATTAGATGTTGCACTGAAGCTGATGTGTAAACACTCAGACCAACTTATTGTAAATGAACAATTCAATCTTTTCACAGGTGTAAACAGACTGTGTTGCATAATTATACACAAATGTTTTTAGTTTTGTTCATCCTATTTAATCAATCTTTGGGAAAGTTTTTCTGACCCATGTCTGAATTAAAAACCTGTTATGGTCTATTTACAAGGGTTTTTAAAAACACACAGTAGTAGTACTACCCAACCCTCTTTGATCGTGAGTTTCCGTATGCGCTCGGGTGTGCGTGTCCTTTTAAAGGGGACATATCATGCTAAATCCACTTATTTAGCCCTTAAATGCATTTCAACACACCTGATTCAAATGATGAACTCATCTTCAGGCTCTACAGAAGTCTGATAACGATCCTGGTCATTTCAATCAGGTGTGTTGGAAAAGGGAAACGTCTAAAACATGCTGGATAGTGGCCCTTGAGGACCAGGATTGGGGACCCCTGCCTTAGCGTGTTGTGATCGTGCTTCTGCCTGGCTTCTGTCTGACAGGGAATGTTTGGTTAGGTGAAGCCCGCTATTAATCCAGGATATAATGATCTAGCTTCGTAGCATAAGCTACACCAAATATTTGTTAAATAAACACAATTTACAAACTTTTCACCTACCTCTAAATAAGGTCAAATCGAAGTCTAGAATAAATGATAAAAATGGAAAACTATTACAAAATAGATTTGGAAAACATTAATTTGTGTAATCAATCACTAAATCTTGATTTGCATAAGATTCTGAGATTTGAAGAATTTCAACCTTTAGGTTTAGTTTTTTCATAAATAATAAAGCAAGAAAAAATAAATCAAATTGTATCTTATTTGTTTGTGTATTTTACTCATTTGTTTTTCGGCCACTGTTAGTTTCCAAACACTAGTTTGTAATAATGAAATGCATTAAACAAGAAGATATAGTCTTCGCCAGATTGGTTGTCATTATAACTTACAATCTTTTACTAAATATCCTAAATCTAAGAACTTAGATTTAGAAAATGTTGTCACATCAGAATATCAAATTACAAACTATTTTACAATCTAAATGGACGGACAGAGCTCAAACCTATATCCCCCTTTCCACTTTGTGGCGGGGAATAATAACAATAACTATAATGATAACTAGAACTGCAAGAAGTTATGAAAGGGAGCCAAGCCTTCCGTGCGACTCAGCCTCCAGGTTCTGCGGCGCCCATGGAAGTATGTCACGAAGGGTGGCGGGCTTGGGGCGAGCATCAGGACACAGGCCAACGTGCCAATTGCAGTGAACAGGTGGATATGACATTTTGGAAGATGTGATTTAAAATGTGAAAGTTACAGGCCAAAATGTATTTGCACCCATTTTAGCGCCACCTAGCAGTGCACTTTTTGGTATGGTTGGTCTCTGTGCTCTTCTATAGTTACCCTGTAAATTTCACAGCCCTCAATATAATACTTGACCTGAAACAAATGTTTGTTGCTTGTGTTGTAATAAGCCACGCCCACTTTGACCAATCACAATTAACTTTGAGATAAGGCCTCAGGAGCAACCCAAGGTCATACCCACCAAATTTAGTAAAAATCGGTCTTGCCATTTAAGAGATTTAAATATCCCATATTTGCAGCGCCCCCTAGTGACCTACATTATTCAAATTTTGCTCATACCCCCACAGTCACATGCCAACCAAGGATCTCACATTTGGTGTTGTCAGTAGTTATTTTGGCTGAGATATGCACCAGTTCGCATTTTTATAGCAAGCTAGAAAATTTTACTCGTTAATAATTTGCGCATTATTTGACCAAACAAATTTCTTTCCTCAACTTTAGATCAGGTTCAGCTGATGACTCTACGTGCCAAGTTTCACGCTGATTGAACAAAAACCCCAAGTAGGAGTTCGAAAAATTGGTTTTGCAGTTTTTGCCATTTTGTGCCACAAAACTTGAGGCGAAAATGGGCGGGGCCGAGCTCAGCTGATTCAGTGCTATTCAGGGAATCTGTGGATATGAGATTTTTGAATGTGAGTTTACTTTTAAAGGTGGAGAGAGTAGCAGCCTCCCGTATTAAGACTGGGAGTTGGTTCTAAAGGTGAGGTGCTTGGTAGCTGAATGATCTGCCTCCTGTTCTACTTCTAGATACTTTAGGAACTTCCAGGAGACCAGCAGACTGAGAGCGGAGTGTTCTGCCCGGACGATAGGGCACTAACAGGTCTTTAAGGTACACAGGAGCTTGATCATGTAGAGCTTTGTATGCTAACAGGAGGATTTTAAACTCTATTCTAGATTTTACAGGAAGCCAATGAAGAGAAGTCAATATGCTCTCTCCTGTTAGTACCTGTTAGTATTCTTTTTAGTGAGTTACTAGGACATCCTGACAATAGGGAGTTACAATAATCTAGTCTAGATGTAACAACTGCATGGATTAATTTTTCAGCATCACTCTGGGCCAAGATATTCCTGATTTTAGAGATATTACGGAGGTGGAAGAAAGCTGTCCCTGTGATTTGTTTAATATGAGAATTAAAGGATAAGTCAGTGTCAAAGATAATGCCTAAGTTTTTTACTGTGGTGCTGGGTGACAGAGTAATGTCATCCAGAGACACTATTTACTCTGATAATTTATCTCTGAGGTGTTTTGGACCAAATAAAATAACTTCGGTTTTATCCTGGTTAAGAAGGAGAAAGTTACAGTTCATCCAGGATGTGATGTCATTAAGACAAGCCTGGAGTTTTAATAACTGATGAGTTTCATCTGATTTAATTGAGAGATAAAGCTGTGTATCATCTGCATAGCATTGGAAATTTATAATATGTTCTCTGATAATGTTACCTAGTGGAAGCATATATAATGTAAAGAGTATTGGTCCCAGAACTGAACCTTGTGGAACTCCATGATTAACTCTGGCGTGGGCTGAGGAGAGATTATTAACATGAACAAAGTGGGTTCTGTCTGATAGGTAGGATTTAAACCAACCCAGTGCTGTTTCTTCAATCCCAAAAACACTTTCCAGTCTCTGCAGCAGTAGATGATGATCCTCTGTATCGAAGGCTGCACTGAGATCTAAGAGCACCAGAACTGAGACCAACCCTCTGTCTGAGGCTAAGAGGAGATCATTGGTTACTTTTACTGAGGCAGTCCCTCTGTGCTGTGATGGGCTCTAAAGCCAGACTGAAAGCTCTCGTATAAATTGTTCCTACAGTATGTAGGTGATCACATAGTTGACCTGCAATGACTTTTTCAAGAATTTTGGAAATAAAAGGGAGATTGGATATTGGTCTGAAATTTGACTCACTTGGATCAAGGGTTGGTTTTTTAAGGAGAGGTTTGATTACAGCGGTTTTAAAGGCCTGTGGTACATAACCTGTTACTAGAGATGTGTTAATCCAGTTCATCATATTAGTGCTGATTAGTGGAAGAACATCTTTAAATAGTGGAGTTGGGATTGGATCTAAAAGACAGGTTGTTGGTTTAGAAGCACTAGCTATTGAGGTCAGTTCAGATGGACCAATTGGAGTGAAACTGTAAATAAAAGCTGCATGTTGGGGTCATTTCAGGAGCTGCTTTGTTTAATAAATTATTGAGCACTCCTGCAGGGGGGACAATAGCTTTGTTCTAATTGTTAGAATTTTATCAGTACAGAAGTTGATGAAGTCGTCACTGCTCAGGTTGACTGGAATAGAGGGTTCAACAGAGCTGTGGCTTTTGGTGAGCCTGGCTACAGGATTGTTTTTGTTTTCCTCTATTAAAGTTGAATATAGGAGGTTCTAGCTTTGCAGAGAGCTTTTTTATAAGCTGACAAACTTTCTCTCCAGGCAGTATGAACTTCTACCATGTTTAAGGAGAGCCACTTCCTTTCTAATTTTCGTGATGCCTGTTTTAGAAGACGCAATTCAGATTTATACCAGGGGGCAACCTTTTTATGAAATATCTTCTTCTTTTTAAGCGGGGCAACAGCATCCAGAGCTGTGTGCAGTGACAACATTGCACTGTTGACAAGATGATCTATTTTCTCTGTCATTAGACATTGATAGCTACTCTCTGTTGAGATATCATATGGATCAGAGGTAAGCAATGATGGAACTAAATCTTTAAATCTAGTTACAGCTTTCTCAGATAGTGATCTACTATAGTGTACTCATCTCAGAATTTAAGCAGGCCAATATTTTGAATTCAAAGGATAACAAGAAGTGATCTGAAAGAATAGGATTTTGAGGATATATTGTCAGATGGTCAATATCTAAACCATATGTTAGAACAAGGTCCAGGGCATGATTAAGATAATGAGTTGGTTTGTTTACATGTTGTGTAAAGCCGATTGAATCTAATAGTGAGATATGAATATGGACCAGGAGGACGGTAAACTATAATCAATAAAGTGGGGTTTTCTATCTTGTTTTTGGGAGTACAAATTTCAAGGGAGAGGCTTTCGAATGAATTTTGGTTAAGTTTGGTTTTTGGGGTAACTGATAAGCTTGAGTGTAAAACTGCTGCCACTCCTCCTCCCCGACCATACTCACGGGAAATATGGTGATTACCACAATTGGGAGGGCTGGCTTCATTAAGAGTAATAAAATCTTCATTTTTGAGCTAAGTCTCTGTGAGGCATAATACACTTAATTGATGGTCAGTTAAAAGATCCCTCACTCAGAGTGATTTAGATGAAAGCGATCTAATATTTAATAGTCCACATTTAATGGTTTTTTCTTTATTTTGTGTTCTGTTTGTAGTTTTAATTTTGATGGGATTTTTGTTGTTGACTCCTCTATTGTGGGCTTTAGTTTGTATTGCATGTTGCTCTGTACTGCTCAGCACAGTGTTTATGGGGTATAATTGCCCTATGTTTTGAGAAAGGGACTTATCTATGGAAGTGTTTGTTGTAACTTCAGGTTTATTCTCATCTAGTTATGCGCGTGTGGAGATGTGAATCACAGACTGTAGATTTAATTCTATCATTTGTGCTCCATGTAAATTAGGGTGGATGCCGTATTTTTTGAATCGATCAGCACGTTTTCAAAAGAGGTCAAAGTTATCAATAAATGTGAAATTATGGAGTTTGCAGCAGGATTGTAAAAAGTTGTGCTGCTGTAATAAGCGACTAAATTGTTCTATACCCCTATTTAATGTACGAAGAGGGCCAGAAATTAATATTGATTTCTCACATGCCTTTAGAACATTAAAGAGAAGGTTAAACATATTATTCCCCGCTCGTCACTGAAGCGATAAAGTGATGAAGGGACCAAAAAGCGTGACTAATCACGGGTGATTTAAGCCACTAACACACCTTTAGAACAGGCTCATATTCCAAACGCCTGCTTATTTCACCCATCAGGGTGAATAAATCACTCATGCCATGGCAGCTCCAGTAATCTCTGATTCGTTGATGATGGCTTTTTATTGTGCGCGTACATGTAAGTAACCCAAGGTTTACATACTCAGGATTGATTAACCCACTTCATACCAGCTGTAATGGAATCAGATACCCAGAGTTTCCCATCGCTGGGTATGTTGACACAGAGTTTATAGATAGACTCAGAGTTTGTTAACCCTCTTTTGTGGAATACCCCTCTGATCATGGTTTGTTGCAATATTCGGATGTTGTCCAGGTTTTTACCTCATAGATCCTGGTTTAGCTTTTTTAGCCACAAGCCCCTCCTTTCCTTTGATAACTTGTGAGATTGTTCTCCCTGATTTGTTATGATTTTTGGAAATCTATAAAAATCCAAATTTGTCTCCCTGTTTGACCATTGGATACAGCTAAAAACACGGCAATAGTTCACCATTTCATCTCGAAATTGGGGATTTTCTTGTCTGCGTGCTGTTTGTAGACCTGATGCTTTATCTCCAAAATGGCGACTTCCAGGTTGATGATGCGGTTGATGACGCTCCGTGAAAACCCTCTATATCCCCCTTCCACTTCATGTCGGGGGATAAAAACACACGGGCGTCCATATTTAGGGTTGATCAATAAATAGTGGTTTATTTTAACAACAGGTATGGCTTATGTACAAGTTTGTCATGTCTGTAAAAACAAAAGGAAATTAAACAGATGGAAGGTATAAATTGTACATTCCAGTTTCTTTTTTTTTTTTAAAACATTCATTTTAAATCTCATCTCAAGCTTTTGAGTCACACGGCCGTGAGTAGAAAAAGATGAAAGTCTCCCATGGCTAAATGAGTGTAAGACTTATTTGCCAAGTTTGAAACAAGTCTCAACAGTTCATGTTACAATCTATAATCCTTCAAAACACACACACACACAGACACACACACGCACGCACACACGCACGCACGCTGCTTCATTCCAAACCAACTTCATGATAAAAACAGACTCCCCCTACACAGAGACAACAGATCTCATAGATGACACTGGTTTTATTGTGCTGTGTCCTTCACTTGGGGTTATTTAGGTGATACACAATGTCATGTACACACACACTGAGATAGAGACGCAGACAACAGGGAGGAGAGATGAGAAGCTACTGGCTCAGTCACTGCCAACGACAGTAAATCCTGCTGTTTTCACACAAAGCTGATCACATGGGAATTGCAATTGTTAGCGAGCATGCATCGGCTCCTTTCTGTATGGGCTGTTGTTGTTACACAGCTGCAGTGATTCCCTTATACACCCAAAATAACCAATAACATCACATAGCTGTGGGTCATTGTGCTTTGAGGCATAAATGTGACAATCCATGATTACAGGAGTCAATTCTACAACAAGGGATTTAGGATCTATAAAAAAACCCCAAAGAATGAATCTTCCTTATGGAGCTTTAAAGTCTAATTAGTCTCAAGCAGGGTTGGGGTCAATTATAATTGTAATTGCATAATTGATTTATGGCTTGGATATAATTGTAATTTTAAAATTATGTCGCTGTCGTAACCATAATTATATTGTAATTTGATTATTACTGTAATTGTCATGAAAACTCTATTAAAAAAATAATTTTACGCAAAACTAAGGAACCATGTTAAAGTTCTATGTACAGTTCTACACATATTAACAATTATTAAAATATTCATATAAAGCTTTCCCACATTTTACCATGTATTAGAAATTTGAACCTAGGGATATACTGACACACAAAAAACAGCTCAGACGCCCACACCACTAATATTGAAATTTATTTTTTCATTGATTATGAAGCCTAACGAGGCAACCAATAGATAAGAAAGAAATTAGATGATAGATATTGGTTTTTAATGTATTTTAACAGCTGATTTAGGACCCGTTATCATAAGAGACGCTAACAGAAAGCTAACACAAGAGGAAGGTTAACTTTTATTAAGTTATTTATTTCATGCTCAGTAATTGTGATTAATTGTAATTGAAATTTCGTAATTGAGAACGTAACTGTACTTGACTTTGAGGATAAAAAATTATTTTAATTTATTGTAATTGAAAAAAAAATGCTGGTCAATATAATTGTAAATTAACATGGATAATTGAAAACGTAATTGCACCTGAAAAATGTAATTGACCCCAACCCTGGTCTCAAGTAGGTTAGTTCAACCAGTTACAACATTACAACGTACAGTACCATGTAACCAGAGCATGTGACGTCTTTCATTATTTCGTATTAAATTGAGTGTTTACTGAACGTCTCTGATCATGTACGATGTCACAACACGCTGTGCTTTTAAAATCACATTTGAAATTACAGACATCATTGGGTTGGCTTTTTTTTTAACTTTTACAATACATTATATTTATTATTAATAATATTTGTTCCACAAAGATTGTTGTAAACAGCAGTACATCCACCATTACACATTCTTTTTATTTTTAAAAAAAGCGGCAATATCACCTCCAATGCATGTAGGTCTACAGCTGTGAAGACACACACGTCAAGTATAAAGCTGTACACTGAGGAGCATCAGAAGAATGGCTGCCTTCGTCAGGATTCCGTCACCAAAAGAATTCCCTATAAAGCTGTGACCTGTACTTTTAAAATGTAATTACAACAAAAGTAACAAGTTATGCATTTTGTTTAAGGTAAACTCTGTTCTGTCTGTGTAATCATCACAGCAAGCGGGAGTTTGCTGCATTTAAGGTGAATGACAAGTTTAAAACCATTAGACACTTTCACAATAAAAGTCACACTTTGTCCCAAATGCATAAAAATTAAGCCATGAATACTTAAAGATCGAGGCTGAGAGGGGGTGCCATGGAAGGGTCCTTAGAAATAATACTGTACTTAAACTTAAAAAAAATAAAAAAAATGAAATAACTATGACTAATCATTTACATTGGTGCGTTCACACAAAAAAAATCATTCGTAGAACACATTTCTACACAGACCCTAAAGGGACACAGGTAATGTTTTTTTTAAATTGCGTGCTCACGTAAAAGTTACACACGAGCACTTGATACTAGTATTGCGTAAGCGAGCATGTAAAGGTAATTGTTAACCCTAAGGCTGAAATAAAGCTTTACGAGATCCTCAAACATAATTAACTCCTGACGAGCAGAGCATGAGGCCTGATGACTGACGTTTGTAAGCGCGCACGTAAAACATTTTACATACGCACGTCTGAAGCGAAGCACCGCCCACCAGCGACACATCCAACTTGGTGAGTTTCACTGCCTGCTGAAGTGAGGAGCTGTGCTCCTTTTTCTCCTCATAAACATAAATCACCAGTGAAAAAAGCCAGTGTGATTAGCGGCTAATGCTATCCTAGCTCAGTGCAGACTTTCAAAGATGAAAACTACCGAGAGAACTTTTACCTGCTACTACCACCTCCTCGCTGATTCTCCTCCACGCCTACGCCTTCCTAGCCTGGTCCAGGTTATAAAGGTTGTGTCATACAGCTCCATGTGGTCACACACAGCTTCTACTCCATGGTTGAATGAGTGAACAAACCTATATCCGTGTTGAGGGCCTGACGTCATCGTCAACAAAGACTGATTGTCTTTCGTCATGCAAAACAGTTGCAGGATTTCAATATTTTCAACTCTTGCGAATGTGCGGATTTGCGTAAAATCAGGAGCGTGCTCTCACGGCCAACAATTGTGACGTGCGGACCGCACAGGAAAGATTTCGCATCTGGGCCGCGTCTATCCATTGTATGTAATGTGGACGTGCAGACATTTTGTGATGCATCCGGTGTGAACGCAGCATTAGAACTACCTTTACGCGCTCACGTATTAGTTTCACGCAGTCACATGGAACCTTTATGTGAGCACGCAATTTAAAAAAAAATGTCCGTGTCCCTTTAGGGGCTCAGTCCATTTCTCCAATTGGAAAACTAAAAAAGTCTTCAAAGAAAATATGGTTTAATTACATTTTTGAAAACAACTTTTCTTTTTTTTTTTTTTGAAGATTTTTAACTCTTTTTTCTATATTCACCCAATTTACAATCCACATGCAGGTTAGGAAAGTGATAGTACCAAACTGCTCACTGTGTTGCCGTTCATGTTTTTGGCACTAAATCTTTACTTCATTTTGGTCAGAGGAAGTTTTGGCATTACATCTGGAAGAATCACTGGAATTCTGATTGTTTTTTCTGTGATGGCAAAACATTGTGTAGTGTAACATTCAGGTGTTCTATTATCTGTACAGGTAAGGCATCATCTTCATAAAATTTGAAACATGTCATTGAGCAAACAGTTGTTTTGTTTAGCATCTCCAATCCAGTGCTGATGACTAGTTTTCATGATTGCAGAGCATGGAGTTAGTTAAAAAGGACACGCTGCTCTCTGACTTGTTAGCGTCAGAGTCGACCATACGCTGGTGATTCCCAGTGACGTTCACAAAAACAGGAGTTGCTGTCATACTTCACCAACCAGCCTGTGGCACTGCGCTCTCGTTGGTTACTGATGAGCACACAGCAGCTCAACTCCTGTCCTCATCATGTGACTGAAGCCTGAGCTTTTCTCTCATCCTGCTTCCGTCGCTGGCTGCTTCCTAGTGCAACTCTTAAAGCTTCTTTCTCCTCTCAGCAGCACGTAATCATGACGACTCTATGCCACTGATGGTGTTTTCTGTGTTGTCCCTCTCTAGGATGGAGTGCACACCTGAGTCGATGGGGGAAGACACGGTGCAATCGATTAAAGAAAGTGGAGTTGCTTCTGTGGAAGTTGGATCTGTGATGCAAGTTTGCACAGATGCAGTGGAGTCTGGTAACAGGTCTATCTGTGGAATGTCTGTGACTGGGAGGATGGTTGGAAGAGGAGGAGGAGCTGGAGTGTTGACAGGAGGGGTGGAGGAGTCCTGTGTAGGTGTAGGTACATGGTCTGATGAGTCTACAGGTGGTGGAGGTGGAGAAGGAGGAGGAGGAGTGGCTGAGGGTGGAACTGAGGGACATCCAGGTTCGTCTTTAGTATTAGGTGAGGTAGACTCAGCCTGGGGAGGGTGGAAGTCTTCTATGGAGGGAGTGGATGTGACTTCGTCACCCTTTTCAAACTGAATAGGAATGTGTGGGGCGGGGGTGGGTGGAGGAGTAGAGGGCATGTTGCAGTCTGTCACAGAGCCAGTGGAGTAAGCAGGTGATGGATCATGCACTGGTAGAACAGGGGAGTGGCTTATATCAGCGCTGGGATCCTCTTCGTCTCCAGCTGGTTCTGGGGAGTCCAGTGTGGAGCTCGGTGGGGGCTCGATGATGGGGGTGGTGCAGATTATTAAGGAAGCAGGCACAGTTTCAGTGAGGGCGTGTTTGGTGGAGTCCACTGGAGCTTTGAGCTCATCACTTTCTTTTTCAGCGGATGCACCCGAGTCGTTGGTTTCTGTAAAGCTAGACACATTCTGCAGCTCCAATGATTCCAGGACAATAGGAGCGAGTTCCCCTGGGTCGGCTAAAAGTGGGTCTGTGACACAGGGAGCTTTGTGCATAGGAGTGGAAGACAGCAGGTACTCCGTGCTGGCCTGTAGGACTCCATCCTTACCATCTGCTATGATGGGATTCATTGCTGTAGATGCAGCCGAGTGGCCGTTGGGTTCTTTAGGTTCAAGGCTGCTCGGCTGCATCTCCATAAAAACGGTTGCTGTCGCATCCCCGGATGCTGCAGCAGTCAGGTCCACAGCTGAAGAGGCAGTGGAGTCCATGGTGGACACTGCAGTGGCAGCTGCTTCATGGAGGGGGGTGTCGTGGACCCTGGTGTAGTCCCGGCTGCTCTCAGACTGGGCCAGCAGGAGGCGCTGTTCTCCTGGTTTCCTCGGGGGGAGCAGGGGCTGCCTGGTGTAGCTCTCTCCATCAGCCAGAGTCTCAGGGAGGGGCTGGTAGCGCGTTTCTGGCAGCAGGAGGATACAGATGATGCAGATGAGCGTGCAGCAGGCAAAAATGATGTGGTGGAGGAAATAGCCCTTCTGATTGTGGAGCTCCATGATGGGTGCAGTCAGCATGCCGAAGCCAGCGCTGGCCAGGACCAGGCCTACACCCCCACCCCTGGGGGAGGAAAGAAAAATAAAAAACCACACAATTATAGTGTAAATTAAACAATGCATGTCCTGAGAACTGATATAAACCCTGAAACATTTTCTTTTTCAGTCACATAGATATGAGAAACAGGGTTGGAGTCAATTATAATTGTAATCACATAATTGATCATTAATTACAATTATGGCATAATTGTGATTTTAAAAATCTGTTTCTCTCAATCATAATTAATTTGTAATTGAATTTAGATAATTGACTTTGTAATTGTAATTGCCATGAAAATTCTATTAAAATTGTGAATTATAATTAAATGCAAAACTGGGGAACTATGTTAGAGTTCTATGTACAGTTCTACACATATGTAGTTAACAGTTATTAAAATATGTTTCATATCAAGTTATACCACATTATACCATTTAAAAAATGAACTCAAGGGGTACACTGACACAAAAAAAGCTCTGACGTCCAAACTCAAAATATGAAAACCTATGATTTCATTGATCAAGAAGCCTAACAATAGATGTGAAATAAACGAGATGATAAATATTTGTTTTCACTGTATTTTACAGCTGGTTTCGCACCCGTTATCATAAGAGATGCTAACACAAGAGGAAGGTTAACTTTTATAAAGTTATTTATTTCAGGCTCAGTAATTGTAATTAATTGTAAGTGAAATGTAACAACTGAGAATGTGATTGTAATTGACTTTCTGATGATAATATATATATATATATATATATATATATATATATATATTGTAATTTAACTGTAATTGTAAAAAAAAAAAGCTGACCACTGTAATCATAATGAAATAGTAATTGAAAACGTAACTGTAACCAAAGAATGTAATTGACCCCAACCCTGATGGGAAAGCCACCCATATGTATGTTTGGCCCAGCAGCAGCAGAGAGTGCTGCAGCTCCATTAAACACACTGACCTGCATTCAATGCATCTCATGTTATTACTAGAGTGTACCACCAGGTGGCAGGAGTAAAGCACAACAACCAAAGGCCTTCACAGCCACAACATTTGGACCAGTTTCTACGATGGCATCTTTTAGTGGGTGACAGCATATGTTGCCATTAACAGTTCAGAGTTAGAACTGGGTTGTTAAACATGTGGTCTGAAGGTCAAAAGTGTTCCACCAGAGCTTTTGTTTTTGCCAACAACATTAACTTCAACTAGTTTATAATGACAGATAAGATGAAGAAGAAACATCACCATGGTTACAAAGGTTTCCTACAGCTTCAGTCAAATTCAATTCAAAGACTTTTTAATGCCATTTGAAATAAAATTTAAGACCAACTTCACAGTAAACGAGACTAAAAACCTGTTAAATACAGCATTTATCTAAAGTAGCCTTAAGAATGAAAACAGGCAAAAAAGGAAACTCCAGCACTATCTCAGGTAAGTGACCAGTGACTGTGTAGTTATTCATAAAGTGCAGTGTCATATATTCAACACCAACAGCTAATGTGTGGATTACATTTGACATTATTACACTGAGGATACTGCTGAGTCATTCAATCCAGGCACTGAACTGGGTTTGGAGCAGATAATCTGTCTGAAGGACAGACTCTGCTAATAATAATAATAATAATAATAATAATAATAATAATAACAATAATAATAATAATAATAACAATCAACCAATAATTAACGGTCAAACTGCTAACCAATTATGATCAGATTAATTCAAAGAAGTAAGTAAGATATTTGGCATGTGTAAGGACTTTACATAGTAAAAAGCTACACAATGCACATACATGTATATATGTATATATGTTAGCAGGTATGCATGTAATTAGATAATATGTATGTATGTACAGTATGTATGTATGTTAGCAAGTATGCATGTAGTTAGATATTATGTATGTATGTATGTATGTATATATATATATATATATATACATATGTATGTATATATGTAAGCAGGTATGCTTGTAGTTAGATATCATGTATGTATGTATATATGTACATACGTATGTATGCAGGTATGTACGTATGTTTGTATGTATGTATGTGTATATGCATGTAGTTAGATATCATGTGTGTATGTATACATATATATGTACGTATGTATGTATATAAGTAAGCAGGTATGCATGTAGTTATATCAAAGTTATGTATGTATGTATGCATGTAGTTAGATATTAGTATTATTTATAATATTTATATAAAATATAATGCATGTGACTTTGCATTTGTTTATTACATGCTGCATTATATTATTCGTAATAGGTTTTAGAATATTATAAAAGGGGGTTTCACTGTTTTCATTTATTACTAAAGGGGATCAAGTAAGAATTTCAGTTATGAAATACTGAAAAGTATAATTTGCAGTTGTAATAAAAGCATGACTCAGCGTAGTGACAGTATCTTTCTTTTACCTGATCACAGTGGGTGTGATTTCAGCACAGAAGAAGATGCTCAGGTTGCTGACGGCGTGGGATGAGAACATTCCGATGATGGAGAAGGCGATGGAGAAGTTCTTGTTCAGCGTATCAGAACTGTCTGTAGAATAAACAAATAAATCTTTCTTCTCAGTGCTCTGGGAAAATAGTCACCAGTTTATAATGATGGGAACACACTGGGCTTATTGATTATGAATAAAACCATTATGATATCATCTAAGTCAGTGGTTCTCAAACCTTTTGGATCTAGTACCATTTTCTCTTATTTCTGAATCAGAATTTTGTGAAAAAACAACTATAAAGCAGAATGAGTGAAAACACACATATTTAGTGCCTCCTGAATAGATTTATTTCTGTAGTTTTTATAATTTACGGTAATTTCCTTCCTGATGTGGGACCAAGAGACTGATCCTTGTTTTATCAGTTAATGTTCTAATCATTTCTATCATCATTGTGTGTTGTGTTGTTTGTTTTTTTTATTATTCAGCATATTTGTATTTTATTTAGTGTTAGTGTTTTTGTGTGTTCATTTTATTCCTAAATATATTATGTGTTATTTAGTGTTTTTGTTATGGTTTTTGTGTGTTCTTTTAATTATTCAGTATATTTTTCTCTTATTTTGTGTTTTTTTTGTCGTTTTTGTGAGTTGTTGATATTATATCAATTAATCTCTCTCAGTGTGTGTGTTTTTGGTGTTGTTATTTTTCTGTATTTTGTAGTGTCCTTATGTATTTTCCTCTCATTTAGTGTGTTTTTGTTTCGTGTGTTGCTGGTATTGTTAAGATTTTTCTCTCACTGTGTTTTATTGTGTGTTTTGTTGTTTATTCTTTTTATCATTCTGTAAATTTTTCTCTTATTTTGTGCGTTTTTGTTGTCTTTTTGTGGGTTACTGGTAACATTTAGTATGATTGTTATATTTTTTGTTAAAAAATAAATAAACATGATAAAACCCCATATTTTGAATGCTTTCCTCCTCCTCCACTCTCTCCCCCTGGAGTGCCACTGCGTACCCCTAAGGGTACACGTACCCCCATTTGACAAACACTGGTCTACGTAACCAGGTGAACACTGCAGGGAATGCAACACACAGTTTACGTTCCTCACCTTACCACCAAAATGATTTGGAGAATTCTAACATTTATAGTCACATTAAAAGAAGTGGTTGTAGATAATTCTCTGTCAGACACTGAGCTCCGCCCCCACTGAAGCGTTTTCAGACGTCTGCAGCAGCTGTCTTCAGTTCCTGCTTTTTCCTCAGTTTGACCTCAGTGAGGAAACGTGTTCTCGATTGCATTCAGGTCAGATGCCTGACTCAGTCGTTGCTCAACAGTCCAGTGCGTTGGTTGTTCTCACAGCAGTGTGTTCTGTACTCATTCAATGAGCGCTAAAACATTTGGTTAAACAAGATCAGAATAAACAGTCCTGCTGCTTTTTTCCATCCACCACCACCACCACCACACTTGTAATGCAGTATGACCTTTGTCTAAGCAAGTGTTTCTCAAATGGGGGTATGTGTACACCTAGGGGTACGCAATGGCGCTACAGGGGGCACTTGAGAGAGAGAGACAGGGAATGGAAAATTAACAAATTAAGTGTCAGTCTTGGTTCCACACCTGGTGTGAGATGAAAATAAATCTATTCAGGAGCCTCTAAATCACTGTTTTTCAACCATGGGGTCAGGACCCCATGTGGGGTCGCATGGAGTTTAAATGGGGTCGCTTGAAATTTCTGAAAAATGAAAATTGATTTTTAAATTTTTTTATAATTATTTTTATTACTTAATTAAAACAATAACACAATCTTAAACAACTGTATTCCTATACTTTCACTCTATGATATATACATTTACTAAAAAGCAGTAAAATCTGAGCTCAAACATGTTCAAAAAATAATTCTAGGTGCGCCAGAAAATTCTGTGCACTAAATAGTGTATCTTTCCACTTATTTTCTTTAAAATGTGTGTTTTCATTCATTTATTCTATCTTTATGTTCTATACTTGTTTTTAAATTGTTTTCTAAGTAATAGTTAGATTCAGAAGTAAGGGGGGACTAGAGCTAAAAGGTTTGAGAACCACTATCTAAGCTGTCTCTGACTATCATATTTGTCCTGCTTTTTAAACCGTTAACATCAGTGTTTAAAAAAATATATATTTCAAATCAGGGGTCTGGAGCCTCATGTGGCTCTTTGACTCTTTTTTTTTTTTGCAATGGCTTTCTATAGCTTTTGAAAAAATATTAAAACAAATATTTGTTATTTTCTTACAGAGGGTATTAATTATAAAATAAAATCATGATATAATTTGTCAACTTGAAAATAAATCACATTGTGCAGTAACTCTGCCACCTTCTTATTTCACCACCTGCAACATCTACAGATCATCAACTTTCCTGCACCTGTGGCTAACCTTAAGTTTTAAATCTCTGGTAACATAACTAAACCAACATAAATATTTTAATTGTGCGAGGACAGATTTATTTAACTGCCAACGTGCCGGATTAAAAAGCATGCTTGATATGTGGCAAGAAATGAGCTAAACTAAACTAACTAAAAAAATCTTCTTTCCATAACATTATTTAATATAATTTTAACTGTGTAGAATTTCATACACTATATTGTCTTCATTTAGAAGGTATTGTTTTCTGCTCTGGAAGGATTTTAATCGATGTGAGATGAGGCAAAATGGCTCCTCTGAGAGGAAAGGCTGCAGACCCCTGTGTTTTAAATCAGAACTAAGTCACTTTTTCACCTTAATAAATCCTTCTCGTAGTCCCTGTGAGGGTAATACAATTGTTCATGGGGTGATTGGGGGGTCTTCCGTCTCTCCCTGCAGTCTCTGGTCAGAAAACCGCACTTGCAACTTTTCTGCCTCCGACCCGGTAGCAAGACGTACTGCTTTACGGCAGCCCAATACAAACTAATGCTAGATTATGCACACAGTTGTCTACAAATTCACTTTTCTCAAACTTGTATCATAGCAGAGCCAGGAGCAACTCACACTAGGGATGTGAAAAAATATTGATTTCACAATATGTCACGATTTTTTGGGTGCCGATTTTAAACAATTTTTTAATTTAATTAAATTTTTTTTAATATATATATTTAATCAATATATTTGTGTATTTGTGCAATATTTCAGTGGTTACAATGCATTAGATGTGTTGCAATGGTGATGCACTAGATTTTATGATGGCAGTGTGTAATGTCTGCAATATTTATGTATACATTTTATTTTAATATAATCTGTTCAGATCAGTGTTTAAAATGACACAATAGGATAAATTATTTTTTCTTATTTTTGTGCATTATCAGTAAGTCAGGGTGATTTATCATTAATGTTCTCACTTACAGTTGTTACAATGCCGTCATTATGTTGTCATGGTTACTTGGAGACTTCTACAAAGTAGTTTCAGTGAAAAGAAACTTGTACTTTATTTTATGATGGCAGTGTGTAACACTGTGTTTTCTTTTTTTCAGTGAAAATGTACAAAAACACTAATGATAAATAATAAATAGGATGTTTTGAAGCAAATAGTTTTGACTTAATTTGTCCTCTGAACGATCAATATCTTCGATCTCATTCAGAGGACATATCACGATATCGCGATAATATCGTATTGTGACCCAACTATCGTGATACGTATCATATTGCAACATCCTTGCCAATGCTCACCTCTAATGCACACTGTCATCGTGGCAACAGGCAGCGCTCCATCAGGCAGCACACACACAAATATCCATCTGTCCATCCATCCATTTTCAGAGCTGCTTTGTCAGCACACAAACACATCACACACATTTACACACTCCCTTCCGTATTACTCCTACGTCATTCATTTATTTTACTGGTCTCTCTTCCTCATACTGTTCACATGGTCACATGGGACTATATGTGTGAAAGCACCCTTAGTGTCACTGTTGGATTTTTCAGTGATCGGTTGCTACTGTCTTGGAAGAGCAAAGGTGCTCATGCTTTAAATTATAATTCCTTTTCAAATTAAAACACAACAGAAAATCTTAAACAACTGTATTCTGTACTTTCACTTCCTAAATCTTGTTGGAATAAAATGCAATGCGGGATAAAAATATCTGCGCTGTCGTAACTTGTCACTAACCATGGCTACTCTGCATTTGTAACACTGTACAACAAACATCATTTAAAACTAATTCTAGAAAGACAAACGTTTTTGGGGTTGCAAGAAATTCTTGTTATCAAAATGGGGGTCAAGATTCAAAAAAGGTTGGCAACCACTGCTTTACACCTGGTGGTGAATTCTGTAAAAATAAAAATAAAAAACAGGTTCTCAAAATAAAACGTGTTTTAATCCTGAACCAATAATATGATTTAAATACTCGTATAAAAATCTGCAATTTGAGCCCGGCTGTATATTATTTTCTTACAGCTTGAGTGAAAAAACATGTGTCTAAACAGTGCATCAGCCTTAGTATAAAGACACCATATAACTATAACTATAACTATATAACAATAAAGCCATCATTTAGCTCGTATAACAAAGACAACCAATGGCATAGTGAGGCCATTACAAACGTAGGATGAATTTACAGTTCTATAGCAGGGTTGGGGTCAATTATAATTGTAATTGTGTAAATGATAATTGATTACAATTATGCTGTAATTATAATTGTAATTCTAATTTTAAAAATCTGCTGTGCTGTCATAATCAAAATTAAATTATAATTGAGTTTAGATAATTGACTTTGTAATTGTAATTGCCATGAAAATTCCATAAAAACTGTCAATTACTGTATAATTTAACGCTAAACTGGGGAACCATGTTACAGTTCTATGTACAGTTCTACACATATGTAATTAATTATTAAAATGTGTTTCACAGAAAGCTTTACCACATTTTACCAGTTAAAATAAATTGAAATTGAGGGGTATACTCACACAGAAAAGGCTCAGACGCCCACACCAAAAATATTAAAAACTATATTTTCATTGATTATGAAGCCTAACAATGTAACCAATAGATAGGAAATAAACTAGATGGTATCGATGAATGTTTTACTGTATTTTACAGCTGATTTATGACATGTTCTCATAAGAGATGCTAACAGAAAGCCAACACAAGTGGAAGGTTAATTTTATTATTAGGTTATTTATTTCAGACTCAGCAATTGTGATGAATTGTAATTGAACTTTAGTAATTGAGAACGTAATTGTAATTGATTTTCTGAGGATAGAAAATGATTGTAATGTAATTGTAATTGAAAAAATGTAATCATAATTTCATTGTAATTGATCATAGGTAATTGCAAATGGAATTGTAACTAAAAAATGTAATTGACCCCAACCCTGGTCTACAGTAAATCACAAACAGGTGAAACCACATGGCTAAGTGGGAACAATATGGCAGGAAGGTTTATAAGCTATGATTACAACTGGTTTCTCAACACAAATAACTAGAATGGGTCAGAGCAAACCAGTGACTCAGCACTAATGCTGACTCTCATGTCCTCTCTTAGATGTTTGTGAGTCTGGGTTTTAATGAATCAGACACTTTGATGATGCTGTTGAGGAGGATTAAGTCTCTGATCCCTCAGGGTGATTAGTGCAGAGCTGACTGTAGTGAGTTTATACGTCTGGGTTTAAGGCCTGCTACTGTACTGTACTGTACTGTACTGGTTATTCAGATAGTGGTGTGACCAGTAATAGTTCAGTGTCAGCTGGTTCCTGGTTTATCTCCTCCCCCCAGTATGAGAAAAAAAAACCACGATCTTACCGATATTCAGATGGACGCTGTACTTCCCCAGCACTGTAATAAAGGAGAACACTAATGAGTGAGAGGTCATTGGAAGCATTAATATTAAAACAAACACTGCAAACAAAATAATTTAATATGTCTGTGGTCAGCATCAGAAAAACATGGGATACCCCTCCCCATGGTAGAACAAAACATGTATGATATATAAGAAGCTCTTGTGGTCACTAGGATTGGTGGATGGGGTGTTTTTGATCACATTTTAGTGATATACCCTGGTGACAATTTTACGTGATTTAGCAAAAACCCATGATCATCAAATAAATGTGTTTTATGTCTTATTTGGAACCAAAATGTCAACAATGATGAGACACATATTCAATAAAACAATTTGAGTCGCTTCTAAATCTATTTGGCAATCAGATGACAAAAAGTGACAAATTAACAGTCAAAAACATTAAAATTTTGCAATTAATGTCACGCAAGATTATCCATAACATGTTAGTTAGAGGTAGAGCTGGGAGATTTTGCCTTAAAAAAAATCTCAGATTTTTTAAAGAAAAATTTGAGTTTCGATTTTTTTTTCTCAATGCACTTAAAACTAACTGTAGACATCAGATATATTGTCAAAAGTGCAACTTTATTGCTGTGATTGTCCTCAAGAGTTAAAACGCATTAAACAATCCCAAAATAAAAAGTAAATGAGGCTCCGTTATTCAACTATTTCAAGCTTTAACTCAGGTTTAAACAAAAGTGTAACAGCAACTTCACAGTAGCTTAAATTTTCTGATTAAGAAATCAGATAACTCCATTTTTTATAACATTACAATTAAAAAATAATAAACTGTTCCCTTAGCATCTCAGCAAAGTGTGAATAAAACATTAAACATGCCTGTGGCACACATATAGCCTCCTCAAAGAGTAAACACACGTAAACAAAGAGGGGGCGGGCTCACATCGTGCTACTACGGTAACCCACAAGGATGGAACGCAAAAAAGTCGAAAAAAACAAATAAAAAAATACATTTTTTTTTTTTCTTTTAAACTTGAATTAAATAGTTTTTATCTACAAATTCGATAAATCAGTTAAATAGATTTTTTTGCACAGCCCTAGTTAGGGGACTATAATGATATTTATTGTTGCCAAAAGTATTATTTTATGAGCTTGGGGAATGAACTGGAATTAAGACCTCAAATAAATCTATGCCGTGTATATTAACGATGTTATGGACAATCTTGTGCAAAATGACTCAAAATGTGTCACTTTTTGTCATTTGAAGGCCAAAATAGATTTAGAAGCGACCCAAATTGTTTTGACATTTTGGTACCAAATATGATAAAAATGTTTTTAAGGAAATGTATTTAATCCGTGTATCATTCGTTTTTCATTATGTAACAAAAACATGAAAAACGAAAAAAAAACACTCATTATTTGATATTTGTTTCCAAAACCAAAATGAAAAAACGGAAAACGTCTTGTTTTTCCAATTCAAGCTCTTTTGCTTCGGTACAGAAAACAAAAAATTAAAAACGAACACCTTTATTAGTTTTCTCCATTACCAATTGGCCAAAGTACGTGACCCGGAAGTGTACTCTCATCCGATGCTAACGGCTAAGCTAACGGCAGTTCGACATGACAAGATCGCTGCTTCCAACTGTGCACCAGAAACCTGTCTTTTTCTCTTTAGCTGGTGTTGGGCACAGAACCTCCTCACGGACATTTTGGAGGATTTAGAGACTTTTTTTGTTTTTCATGTTTTTGTTACATAATGAAAAACGAATGAACAAATGATACACGGATTGTATTTGACAATTATGCGTTTTCGATAAATTGTAAAAATCTTCCTCAGGGTACGTCCCTAAAACACACTAAAACACCCCTGCCACCAATTCCGGCAACCACAAAAATAATTTTCTTATTTCTTATACATCGTAATTTGAAGAAAGTACAGTTGTGTTTTATTTTTCTACCATGGGGAGGGGTATCCCCGCAAATAAGGCCCTTTTGAGATATGGTCGTTAACCTATAAAGCAGAGCCTATAAAAACAGCTCAACAAGCACAACCTGGGTGTGTTGACTCAGGTTAAACATTACGTGGAACTGGTTTGTAACTGAATAAACTGGCATGTTCTGTGGTGATCTTCTGGAGCGTGTGTGTGCTACACATTGACTGAACATGGTGTAATCACTTCAGCTATACAAGGCAAGACCTATAATGGAGGACTGTCAGGTAATAGATGCACAAATGGTTCAGACACCAGGAATCATGACGATGATGCTGATAAATTGATTCAGTCAACCAATGTTTGTGTTCAACACGTTTGCTCGTTCTGCTGCTTGTGTTCCACTTTAAATCCACTTCATCATAGAGCTTTCTGTTAAGACTTCATTTGAAATAAAAATTATCAAGATTTATATTAGGGCTGGGCAATACAGACCTAAACTCATATCTCAATACTTTTTCTCAAAATGGCAATGTACGCAATAAATCTCTGTAATTTTAATTCAAATAAAGTCTGACCAGAAAGATAATTCAGAGTTGCTGATGAGAAATGCCACACAGGCACATTTATAAACAAATAGTTGCACAAATCATGCCACTTTTGGTGTTTTCTCTCATAAAGGACAGCACATGTGAGTGAGTTCTTAGTTCTTAAGATTGTTTAGAGGAAGTTCTGGGTTAGGACACAATCCATTTAACTGTGCTTTTCATGCTATTATGAGAAGTAACGATTGCAGCGACTCCTAAAACACGTGTTTCAAAATAAGCTATGAAATATATATATATATATATCGATATAGCGGATATTGTAATTTCCTATATCGCCAAAATAGAAAACTCGATATATCTTGACTTTCGATATATCGCTCAGCCCAAATTTCGAGAAAAAATATTGGGATATGAGTTTTGGTCCATATCGCCCAGCCCTTCTTCATCAGTGGTTCTGTTAGACCCAAAACAGGATTTCGTAATACTTGAATTTAACATTCAAATTTCAACCTTAAAAGTCGCACCTGAACTTAATGTAGCCTATTTTAAGAACCACTTCATCAGATAAAAGCTTTTGAAATGATATGCTCTATTCATCCTGTTCTGCTACTTCATAATGGCACCCATCAGCTTCCAGTCATTGAATCTCCCATTCAACCACAAGTATCAGATATGCAGAACTCACAGTTGAGCAGACCCAGCTGAAGCAACGAGGCCAAGGCAGTGATGATCATAAACATCAGAAGGCCGCCCCGTCGGCCCATCAGGCCTACGGCAGGACACAGTGCAATGCAGGACGCCACTGCAATGCCCGCCATTGTGTAATAGTCTGCATAGAAGTTATGGAACATGGTGGTTTCCTGGGCGTCCTGGTCCATCATGCTGCGGGCAAAGCAATGATGGATCCCATAGCCTGTGAGCCTGGGCAGAAAAGACAGCAGATAGCACAATGAGGAGAAGGTAGCTGGAATTGGACTCAAAATGGGATGCGGGGGCAAAAGAATGACCATGTTAAGTTTATTAGAAGATATCCACCAGAAAATAACAGAAGAAGGAAAAATCTTTCATTGAAATAGTTTTGCTAAATCAAAGGAACACACCCCACAAGCACACAAAGGAAATACAAGCAAACACTCAGACTCTCCCTCCTGTTGGGCTAATGTATCAGAAGGACAAGGCTCATGTAAAATTAATGCTGACTCAGGGCGTCAGGGACACCGTGCACTAAGGCAGAGGTAAAACTCCACTTGCCAGAAATGAGAGATGAGATTTCAGACAGAGAGGAGAGATGAAAAAAGAGGCAACACCACAAGAGACGAGCAAAGAGGCAAAAGAGGCAGATCGATGCGCTAACAGTCCTCTGGGCAAACAGTAGCATCTATGCTAGCATTGCTGCTCTACATGCACTCAACATTTATACATTTCCTCTTCACCTCTCTCAACAGGTCTTTAATGCTCATTATAAAAAGAGGCACTTACGAGTTGACACAGAGCACAACAATGTTCTTCCAAAGGTTCCTCGTTCCCACCATTTTCACTATGCAAGTCTTTTTAGGCTTCTTCTGAAGGGCTCTTTGCAATTCTGCAAACAACAACAACAAAAACAGAATTAAAAATAGGAAATAGAAATGTAGTAGAACTATATATAACTAGACAAATTTGTATTGCCGTGTGAGAATGTGAAAAAGGATTGCCAACTCTTTAGGCTCTATGTAGTTATTGTCAATGAACACAAGTTTGTACACATTACCAAAAGCTTAGACATTTGTAGCCAGTATTCACAGGGAACTAACAGCACTATGTTAAGTCATTAAGAATTTAACAGACAGTTTTTTAGACTGTGCAGGGCAAGATTGGAACCAGCTTCCTCGTGATGATTGCTCAAAGGAAGGTAGAAGCAGGCTGAGGGTAAAAGTCCTACTTGTGGAAGCAATGTTAGTAGTACATGCTAAGCATTTCTACTAAAAGTATGATTACAAGAAAGAAAAAAAACTGTAGCAACATATTAAGCTATAAAATGTTGCCGTAGCTGCAGGATTTAAGCTTTAACAGCAGTTTTCCTAAAAGTAAATGAGGAGCAGCTGACTCACTCTAGCAGGATATAGCAGTTTACAGTAAAAATATAACATAGTATTACATAAAAGTAAAAGTGTTAGCATTTTACAAATTGGACAGCAGCATTGCCACAAAGCAGCAGAGCATTTAGACATTTGATAGTGTAGAGCGGTAGTAGTGGAAGGCCAAAATTAAGGTCGGAAAAATAAGAAAAATAATAATAAAGAAAACAGAAAATAAAAGTGCACTTTGCATTCTCACAAACAAGAATTGTATGATGTATGATATATATACATACATTTTTTAAATATAATAATGCCTCAACTCTTGTCCTGTCATTGTGCACAAGCTGGTAAATAAAATTGTGTCTGTGAAGGTTCTCAGTCATCCAGGTTGTGTTGATTCAAGTAGCTTAGTTATGGCAACTGGACTTAAAGTTATTTCACCTCTAAACTCTCTAATGTATTCAGACAATTTAAAAAAATTGTTGCATATCTCAAATATTCTGAGCTTTAACAGAGCAGTTTGTGTTAAATTTCAAATCCAACAAAAAAATGGTCTCTTGTCTCCCCATCAAAATAAAATGCTTATTTGCTAGTAGTAATACATAACTGATATTTTCACTTTGTGCAGGATTCTGTGTAAGTGCACTGCCATGAGGGGTCTTAAATGAAATATGGGGAATTGAATCCACATCAACAACTCCTTGGTCTCCCCCTCCCCACAGGTTAAGAGTCTGGGTGTCTCTATCCTACAAATCCAACATCAATAATATCACCATCCACATATTTCCACCTCCGTAACATTAATCCCTCACCCCTCACACTGCTGCTATCCTTGTCCACAGTCTCGTCACTTCCCAGCTTCATTACTGCAATTCCCTTCTCTTTGGTCTCCCCAGCAAATCGCTCCATAAACTCCAGTTAGTCCAGAACTCAGCTGCCCACATCACCACCAAAACCCCCTCTATCTCCCACATCACTCCTGTTCTCCATTGGCTCCCCATCCACTTCTAGATCCTTCTGTTAACTTTTTAAGGTCATTCACCACACTGCCCCTCCTTACCTGACTGACCTCATCCATGTTCACACTCCATCTCACTCCCTCAGATCCTCTTCCTCCATTCACCTGACCACTCCACCAGCCCGCCTTACCAGAGCTCCCTGGTTCTGGATCTCAGGGACATGGACTCAAAACCCACTTATTTAAAACAGTTATACATATTATAACTGCCTTTTACTCATTTAAAGGATCAAATAGAATAATAAAATCAACAACCTCTTGAAAACCAGGACCAGAACAAGAACATTCTACAGCAGGTAATAAACTGTGTCAAAGTGAAACATCCTTCATTCAGATGAGACACAGATCTACTGTACTTGTACCAGAATGATATTTGTTCACTGCTCACAGTTTAAATCGTCCCACCTGCTCAGTGACTCAGGGAGATGGAAGTGTTATGATGCATCAACTATGGAGATGTGTGTTAAAGGGGACATATCATGGTTTTAAATCCTTCCTTTTTAGATATAAATCATACAGTTATGGTCTAAATAAAGTGGAACTGCAATGCTTGGGTCTGAATTCCTCATTGTTATAGCTCCACAGACCCCTTTTTCTACCCCTTTTCTGATGTGCTTCTGAGAGCAACTCGTTTTGGTGCGGTCTCTTTAAATGCAAATGAGACACTTCATACCCCGCCCCTTCTTCAGGTGACACTCGGTTCAACTCCACCCTGCTCGGCCATTTTTGTAGTTTGATAGAAGAGATACGGCTATGTAGCGGCGCATAAACTTTTTATTCAGAGGTTATTTACAAAATGTCAACAACAGAAGACTTGTCCATCCAGCTTTACATGTTGGAGCCAGAGTCTGACCCAGCGGAGCGAGATGAAAATGATGATGATGAACCTGCAGAACCCTAACAAGTGAGCTAACACAAGCACCGAGCTAACGCTAGCGCCAAGCTAACGTCACGAAATGCATTTTAATACAGTCTTTTCGGAGACAAAAACGGCAAAATGAAATGACTAATGAAAACTTTAGACTTAAATTAAATCATGTAGGCCATATCATCAAGGATCTAAAATGAGCACACAGCGCTAACATATGAAGTCTGAAGACGGTGCAACTGCTAATGCTAACAAAACAATGACAGGGACGTTTTATCATCACACTATTTAGCGTTATTTACAGCTTACCGAAGTGCTCTGTTCGTCGTCTTCAAAGATAGAAGGAATTGAACCCTCAATCAGACAAAGTCTTTCAGCAAATCCTTCTTTATACTGGTGGAGGTTGATGAAGCAGTCAACCTTGAAGTGCTTCGCACACAAAAATGACCTTACCCACAGATGTGGGTACATTTCCGTGAAAAATAAAACTCAACCAGGCCCTTTGAAAAGGTTCTGATGCTGGGAGACGGTGTAATGAAGCGTGTGGGTTACTACATCCAACAACCAAACATTTTGACTTATCCTCTCGTAACTTCGGCATCCTTGAGCTTGGACTACAAAATAAAAGCGAGAAATAAAAATGGCGGATAGCTCGAAGTGTTGGACCTGGAGTTGAAGTACTAATTTGGCAGTTCCGCTGCAAATACTGTGATGTAATAGTTCAAAAAACGTAATAGAGAATAGAAAAATTTAAACAGATTGAAAAATATGAGCAAAACAGAATATAAAGATATCTACGGAGCACCTGAAGAGATTAATTTGAACTTTTCTGTACTTCTAAACATTCTAAATATACAACAAAATGCATTTAAGGGCTAAAAAAGTGGATTTAGCATGATATGTCCCCTTTAAGTGTAGTGTCGATTTATTTTCCGACTTAAATGAAACCAGCTCTGTAGAGGTGGATAAATGAATTTTAGAAAATTCTATTTTGGCCCTAACAATATTATTTACAGTAGAAGAAGAAAATATGGGAATAAATGAATACAAGACATTTTTAGAATATACAATCAGAAGTATACACACACGTCTCTGGGATTTCACATCCCAAAATGCAATGTGCAAAACTTTTCAAACAATATCAATAAACCGAGTGTTTGCAGTGGAGATCAAAACAAATTTTCCAGCATCAATTTGAACATTTTACAACCTTTTTTTTTCGAGCAAATGACCGTGTGTGATTTGGCTGTGTGCACCTGAACACGCTGTGTTCTCTGTGCTGTGTAGCGTGGGTTGCGTACTGTGGAGCCGTTTAGCTGTGTGTGCAGCGTGGGGTGTTGGTGTGAGCGTGTCTTTTTGACTCAGCGTGCCTCTACCGCTCAGCCTGGGGACTGGTCCCATGATACTGTGGTGCCTGTAATGTTGACTCTCAAACAATAATCACTCCTTTATGCTGTTTTTTTTTCCTCATATTCACATCTTACACACAACATGCTGCAGCTATAGCCTGTAGCCTTTTCTCACACGCACTCTCGTTCAGTTAAGAGATATAAACTTACCATAGCTGATGGTGTAAACAGTGAGTCAGAGATTTAGATTATTTTTCCCCGTTGGGCATCGGTCTCCAAGGTAGAAATGCCGTCAGCTGCTAAAGCTACAGTGTAACCGATTGCTGTAGTTTCTACAGTAAGTATATACAGTAACTTCTTGTTTTTGTGTTTTACAAAGTTTAACTGTGTACTGCAGTGCATCATGGGTAAAAAAATAATTACAGTAATTAGCATGAATTTTCTACAGAGATATATTATAAAACTACAGGAAATCTGTGTTCTCCCTGTAGAGTGTGTATTACAGCTGGACTGGCCGCTATCCCCCTACATGAGGAGGACGTCCACGTGTTGGACTGCGGGGATGATGACGACGCCTCCTCTGACCTCCACGTATCGGGAGAGGAAGAGGAGGATGACGCCCTCATCACGCCGACCCAGGCTGCACTGCCTGCTGATTCCTCAGGTTCTAAAGGTTTACGGTAAAACTGTATGTTTTTAATAAATATTGTTTTTTACAGCTCTGACTCTGGTTTTATTTAACAGGTGAAGGGAATCTAATGCATACAGAGCTTCACAATATGCATATCTTTTAAAAGCTGCAGATTGAAAATAGAATTAACTGTAAAAAATGTGAAGTTACAGCTGTTTACTGGCAATTTTTGTTGCCAGGTGTTTACTGTAAAATCTCCAGTAAATTCTTTACAGTGTAATGCTGCACACGAGCTAAAAATGCAGGTTTTTCCTGGCTTTTCAACAGTGACCAATCAGCTAAACAGAGCTGCTTCACTTATCAGCCTGTTCATCTTGTGCACCTCCTTCAAATTTGCTAAATAAAAGCTTAATAAAAATAATAATGGACCTGGTCAGTGAATGGTGGACGTCGTAAATTTACATTTTCAAAGTGAGAACTCATACTGTCCTTTTCACACTAGGAAATCTCGCTTTACCATCAATAATAACAATACATTTTTATATATCATCAGTTTTCAAAAACACTTTACAGTTGTTAAAACAATTACACAAGTCAAAACAATAAAGGCAAATAGAGAAAATAAAGGAGTAAGAAGTAGAGGAGGTTGGTTGCTTTAATACTGCTTCTCCCATTGGTTTAACAAAAGTGCTCGGATGTGTGCATCATTCCTGGGTAGAGTCCAAAATCTGCCCGCTGGAGACCCAGGTAGTCGGTGTTTTTGTCAACCAGAGGTCACCTGTGTGGAAGCGAGGGGACTGCCCTTGCTTCCATACTGCTGCTGAGCTGCTCCCATTGGTTTTTAAAAGTGCTTGGATGGGCCGTAAGTGACATCAGCGGAAAACCCTGGTCACCCCCTCGAGTCTGAATATGGTAAATGGTAAATGGACTAGATTTATATAGCGCTTTGAGACTACTTAAGTGTAGGAATAAAGCGCTTTACACTATCAGCTCATTCACACATTCACACTCACACACAAATATGAATGAGCTGCCATGCAAGGCGCTCGTCAACCACAGGGAGCAATTTAGGGTTCAGTGTTTTGCCCAAGGACACTTCGACGCATAGACAGGTATAGACTGGGATCGAACCCCCAACCTCTCGATCAGAAGATACAGAGTGTGAAAAGGCTTATTGTGCGTAAACTTAATTAATTCCTTTGATAATTGTTATTTTGAATCAGCTGAGAGGGGAAGTTCTTGGGCTCCTATCTCCTTTCCTATTCACTTTTCCTTAATCCCCAAAAGTGTTTAAGTGGTGGCCATTGTAAGGAGCATTTAAATTATCTTTAAGCTAAGGAAAGGAGGCTCAATGCTTCCTTTATAACCTCCTTTAGCCTAGAAAACACTGATGCATCATTAATCAAAAGCTGCCCCACAATTCCTTGCGGCCACAACATTTAAAGGAACGCTCATCGAGGCCTTAATGGAAACTCACAAAGTTTGAAAAGGGATGCAGATTATGTAAGTTACCAATGCAATAATATTCCTGGAACAGCTTTAAATCAGCTAAAACCCATATCTTATGATATGTAAGGCATATTATCAGAATATAACTGACATAAAACAGACACTGTTGATCAACATTTTAGCCACATTATATTTTAATCAACATAATTCATATTTCTAAGTGGAAGGTAAGTGTGAGCAACCATTCTCAACGTTCATTTAGTTTCACTTTTGTTCCATTTAGCCTGGTAGCCTCTTTTCCTGTGATTTACATTCAAACCATGTGATTTTTGAGATTATATCAGCGGTTAGAGGCACAGTGCAAAGTGTAATAAATGTGCTTTTAGTCCATTTTCCAAAATTTGTAGTTTTTTCACCACTGCAGACTAACCTTCACCGCTGTCATATCATTATGTCACCTAGTGGAAGTGTGTCTGATTGTCAAAACAACGTGATGGCCTTTTCCTAACTCCTTTAAGAAGTATCCTAACTCATTTCCTTGACCTTTTGACGTCATCCACGGGGTTAAGGAAAAGTGGATAGGAAAGGAGATAGGAGGGACACAGCTGAGCCACTTACACACTGCACCGTGCACTATTTACCCTCTGTGTGGTAAAACACAGATGTTTTAAAACCTGCAGAGGTGACAAGTAACTAAGTACAAAATACTTTGTTACTGTACTTGAGTAGTTTTTTTGTATCTGTACTTTACTTGAGTATTTCTGTTTTTGGTAACTTTTTACTTTTCCTTCTCACTTTTTTAAACAATAATCTGTACTTTCTACTTCTTACATTTTCAAAATGAGCTCGTTACATATTACTTATAAATTGTATTTATTATGAGTGCTAAATCCTCCAGGTGTTCATAAAGGGTAATATATTTTAATTGATTTCCATGAACCAGTTTTCTACAAGTTCTTAAAAATGTAAAATCAAAGTATTGGTGTCCTGGTCCGATATCAGCCTGATAATAAATGGGTCAGTTTTTCTCATCCCTACTGTTGCTGACTATTGTTCTCTGTTTGAGTGACATCACTTGATCAAGCCTTTTATAACATTTTACACTACAAAATAAGTAATAATTATTTTTTTATTAAAGAAAAAAAAGTACTAAGAGTATGTATGATTCATGCTGATATCGGATCAATATCGGTATCGGCTGATATGCAAGGCTGCAATATCGGTATCACATTGGAAATGAAAAAGTTGTATCGGGACATCCCTAGATCAAATCTGCTCTGGGTTTTATTGAACATTTGCACTTTTTTGTTTTTGACACATTTTACCTGTACTCACAGATTGTATTTATTATCAGTGCTAAACTCCAGGTGTTCAAAGGTAACAGATTTAATTAAGAATATATGGGATATGCTTATTATTGAAGGGACATTTGTTTTACTTTTTACTTAAGTACATTTAGTAGCATGTACTTTTTTACTTATAGTCAATGGAGCAAATTCAATATTTTGACCAGAATCATTTTTTATTCAAGCATCTATACTTTTACTAGTACTGAGGACTAGTACTTGTGCCCCCTCTGAAAACCTGTGTCTACAGGTGAACACTAGCATTGTGTCAGTAATCAGCACTGGACCCTGTCTGTGATGTAAAACTCCTTCTTCCATGGAATATTTTCTAATCCCTCATCATAGCACATGGAGCACCGTGCTGTCCTCTAACTAGACTGTGCTGCAAAATCACACCTTAGGGTCACACCTGGCAACATGGGGAGCAAAGCACTAGTCCAGGGGTCACCAACACGATGCCCGCTGCATCTAAAATCTGATTTACTTCCCAAGATTCAAACTCACAAATATATAAATACATAAGACAGATGATGTAGATAGTACTTTATAGAATTAAATACTGCTGCAGGTGATAATGCTTTAATATTAAATTAACAACCTTTAAATGTTTATTTTCACTGAAACATTGTGACAAATGTTTTTGAGTGTTGCAGATCTGGTGTATGGGTTATATGTTACATACAGTATAATATGATCAAATGTTTTTCTAAAAACTGAGGTGGATTTTCATAAAAGTAACATTCATAATTGTAACATTTTACAAATGTTACATGTTTTATACAATTGGTTAAAAGTTGTTTGTTAGTAGTTAGTAAAATTGGAAAATGAAACTGCATAAATCAGAAGAAGTGTTGAAACAAACATTTCCTACTTTTTGAAGTTACTGCTAGTCTTTCTAATTATCTAGTAACCATTAAAGTCTTTATAAAGTGCTTTTCAAACTGGTAAACCTTTGGACTATTCAGTACCTATGAAGTAACTCATAGTTTCGGAAAGGTTAGTAACCTGTGCACTAGTCTGACAAATCAAACGCTGTCGTAATAATGTAGCATAAAGCCATGTTTTAAGATGCTAAAATAAGTCTTTATCTGATCAAAAATGTCCGTCCAGCAGCTTTAAACGAACATCTCAAACCCCTGCCACCTCTTTGAAGCTTTGCACAATAATCCTGGAAGTTTGTTAAAATACGTTTTAGAATAGAATATACTTTATTGTCATATATGTACAGGTAGGTACATACACAAAATGAGTTCTGTGCTTCTAACCCGTCCCTGAGTAGCAGTGAGCAGCCATGGTGTAGCACCCGGGGTTAAGGGACTTGCTCATTGTCCCACAGTAATGGCCCACGTTGGATTCAAACCCCTGACCCTCTGGTTACAAGCCTGCTGCCTTTACCTTTAGGCCACCACTGGCCAGAAAAGGAACTGGTATCAGTGGCACGTTACCATGGAAACAGGATAAGGTAATAACTCGGTCAATAAGTTATTGCCAGCAGGGAAAAGCAGCAGGCTGACTGATTTTTAAAAATGTGGAACAGTTTGATTTGCAGGAAAAAAACAGAGAAAACAAAGTGTTTAGTAAATATTCACTTAGTTGTTTGTAACTACCTGTGAGAATGTTATCCATGTCCAGCTCAGTGTTGGCTCGATTTTTCTTTGCAATGTGTCCCATGTACCACTTGGAGCGGCAGTACTGCTGAGTGGCCAGCAGCCAACGCAGTGACTCGGGGAAGATCCTGAAAAAGGATGGGGAATGTCCATGTTAATGTTATGAGAACGAGCCAGAGAAATAGGAGTCCCCTCATTCCCCGATAAAGTGCCCATAGCACATTAACCTGGTTAGAAACAACACAGCAGTGCAATATTTGAACACTTCCCCCCTTTATTACAAAGAAATCATATTTACAGCATATTCCCCGATTCAATGCAATGCCTCACATGCAAGAGTTGCTATTTCACTGTTTCACCCCCGTATCAGTGTCATTTGGTACAATCCATTATCTGGTATTTGTATTGCACCAAGTTGCAAACATTTCTCTGTGCAGTCAGGTATTTACTTTTACAATGAGTGGATGGTATTTTTAAAACCAGAAGAGTGACAACGCATCTACATTTCTGCATCTGATTGTGTATTTAGTCATTTTGTTATTGTGTGCATTGCAGTAGTTTCCACAAACCAGTCAACATGCATCACCTGCAGCGCTGAACTCTCCTGCCGACTCAGAATTTTCCTACCGAAATGGCCCACATGCGTTTTGGTCGAAAAAAATTCTGTATTTTTTTTACCAATTGTTCTGTGTCATTATTCACTCTGAAACTTTTTAGTTTGATCGGAATAATCCTTTTTGAGATATGGCCAATTTAGTGTGTCGATTTTAATGCGTGCCCTTTGCATGCTGGCACCAGAAACCTTTTTGAGGGGCTGACATGTCCACTAGATAGGATGTCTAGCAGATCTTTTTGTATATTCCGAGAGTGTAGGTGGAGCTGTATTACTACAGTACAGCAGAAAATGGAAGAAAATAAAGATGAATGAAAATCAACAGATGCCCCCCTCTTAAATTGGCCATATCGTCAAAAGAATTCATCCAATCAAACTACAAATTTTCAGTGTGCCTATACAATAATCACAGAACAATTGGTAAACATTTCAGATTTTTTGGAGACCAAATTGCATGAGATGTCCTGGAAATCTGTTGAAATTAAATGAAATGACCCCACGAAATAAAATTAGTGTAATATTATACTTATTGTATATGAACTGTAGAAATTAGTATTTGCTATCTTCCTCTAAAGTCTCATCTTCTATACCTGCTTTTTCCTGTACAGGACCTCAGGGATGGGCGGAGCCTATCCAAGCAGACATAGGGGCGGATTCACTAAGATTCTTTTGGTGGTGCTGTTTTTTCACTTGCTGTGGGGAATTCCCTAACATTGCGGCACTAATAGCTGTGCGTAAGGACGTGGTTGAGACCGCCCCTGTGACCGCCCCTGTGAGTGCACAGAAGCACACAATGACATTTGAAGAAGGTAAATTGGAGGCTGGTGGACTTCTCTGTCTGCTGCACAAACATTTAATAATGTAGAAAACTACATAAACAAATAAAAATGTTTTTTTTTTTACAAAAAACAAAAAAAACAACTTTAAAACCTAACCTAAAAACCTATATTTTCTCCCCTTAATTTAATGTGGGTGCTCCACTAGGTCCTGTAACTTTGCTCTTAAAACTGGCAGATTTGGACAGAAACCGTTCTATTGATCTGTTGATGCCACTGATCTGAATTAATGCAGCAATAGAGTCTGTCAATCAGTCGATCAGCACCATTTGAAAATGATCTACTGCCCATCATCCAGCAGGTTTGAGCTCCTGAATAGTGCTCGTCACGCACACTCATTTGTGAACATTGTGCCATCACTGTGTAAGTTGTGCAGCTGATCAGCTGATTCTGGCCTGTCATCAACGCGACACGAGAGTTTTAGGGTCAAAACATGAAGAGGAGGACACAGGAGCTCCCTGGAGCGGTGTGTCCATAACTACATCAAAGGAGCTCTGCGCAAAACACCCTCCGCCACGGGTGGGCGTGGGGTGGGCGTTATGAGAAAAAAAATCATATCACAATTTTTTCTTTGTAAAATCACGTTCCAGATTTTTTTCATTCAAATCATTTAGACTATTTTAAAGCCATTTACCAATAAAACAACCCAATTCAATACAATTCTACTTAAAATCATCGCCCTAAATGGAAAAAAGGATTAAAAGATCATTTAAGACAAGGTAATTTTCAAATCATTTTTAAAATTGTTGTAAGCAATTCATCAAACTGGTTCCAAGAACATTTAACATCAAACAAAAGGGTTGACATGTTATTTTAGTTACAAATGCTTTTTACTTTAACTAAAGTAGTGTAGCATTAGCATCACTTGCTACATAACAAAGCAGCATATCTGTCTAGTGATTTCTATTTGTTATATATCAGTGTTTGAACGCCTTATTTCACACAGTTTGGACAATCATATCCTTTACAAGATAAAAACGTTACTGCTTTGGTTACATTAGGCCTGGGTGATATGGACCAATATTCGTATCTCTATTTTTCCTTAAAATGGCAATAGGTGATATAAACTCCATTTATTTATTTATTTATTTATTTTTCAATAGTTTTACATGAAAAAAAATTATGGGTCAAAGTCAGTGGAGAAAAATGTCACAAAGACCCTTTTATTAATCACAAGCAGCACAATATCAACATTTTGTATCACTTTTGACTTTTTCCTTCATTAAGGCTGAAATGTGATTAAATTCTGTAGTGTTGCTTTTTTCAGGGCAGCTCTGAGTTGCTGAAAGTAGTTTAAAATAAAAAATAAATCACATTCGGGACACTGTCTCTTTAAGAATGTGTAAACAGCCTTGTGAGCCGCAGCAGCAGCTCTCTGCTGCTGTTAGTTACAGATGATAAATACATGCAGTGTTTCCTCAAAGTGCTTCAACACTCACAATTGATAGAGTTTAACAGACAGACAGAGACACCTGTACTGAACCTGTGACAGACAGTCGCTAACACAGAGGAAGCAGCACAGCTAACTCTGAGTGTCCGTGCACTAGTGGGGAGGGGGAGCGGAGCGTACCTCTGCCCTGTTTAAGCGCTTAATAATTCTTCGGTGTCTGTAACGCTGACATGCTGACTAGCAAATGGTGTGATGTGGCAGAGAAAAAAAAACCATTGGATGTGCTGTGTATGGACCACAGACATATGACAGACATGGCACCGTGAGGGTTAAAATGTGAACTACAGACGGTTCTACGATCTACGTGATTTGGGAGATCTTCGTCATGTTTTAAGTGAATCCGCCCCATAGTGTGTAAGAAGGAGTAAACCCCCCATGGATAGGACGCCAGTCCCTCACAGGGCTTTATCTCTCTAATGTGTCTCTCTAAAGTCTAACATAATCTTGATAAATATTAAAGTTAGAAAACAACCAAAAGAATCCATATATACACATTTGTTGTTTTAGAAACCAACACCTTATAAACAGTGGGTAACAAGGAAAGGAGTAAACCCCCCATGGATAGGACGCCAGTCCCTCACAGGGCTTTATCTCTCTAATGTGTCTCTCTAAAGTCTAACATAATCTTGATAAATATTAAAGTTAGAAAACAACCAAAAGAATCCATATATACACATTTGTTGTTTTAGAAACCAACACCTTATAAACAGTGGGTAACACAGTATACATAAGGCTGGCATTACGCTGTCAATATAATGACAACACCTGTCATTAGCATTAATGAGGTGTCATGAAGGCAATCATTAAGTGTCGTTTGTTAAATTATGACACCTTTGGAGCCATGTTTGCACTCCTGGGAGAACATTGTCATGAAAACTTGTCATTAACTTATTCACTGCCAGCCATTTTCAGAGCAGCCAACTCCATATTGCCAGGCGTTTCAGATTATTTTCACTGATCTTTCAAAACCTACAGAATATTTTGTACTATGACAATCTGAAAAAATAATTTTGTTTCTAGCTTGTTTCGTTCTTCCGTAATCAGCAGTTGAATAGAGGCAAGTTTCTCACAAATTGCCAGTTTGTGACAAAAAGCTGATAAAAATGTCTTTTTCTGAAAAAATCTATTTTACAATTTTTTTTTGCTTTAGTGACACCTCAATGTTGGTTTCCTTCTATAAAACTACAAAGGCAACACTGAGACCAGGCTTTTGATGGCAACAATATTATTTTGCTATCTGGGTCAGAGGTGAATGGTTTGCTTACTGCATTTTGGCCGTCCTCCAAGTCTCTCCCCCGTCATTCTCCCCATATGCAAATTCCTCTTTCTCTCGTACATGCCAAGTGTCACCGCTTGCCCTGTTTTTTTTTTATTGTTTTCTCTCACCATAGCAACACTCAATAGTCCACTGAATTCCACACATGCTCTGGTCGTGTGTGAGCTGCTGGGAACTTCAGCATCAACTCACGTAGCGCCATTTTCTGTCTTGTAAACTCTTTTCCTCTCCCTCTGAGCTCTGCCCATCATGGGTGATCTCTCATCCAAACATCATGGTAGAAGCTTGATATTCACGGGAGAGCTTCGTCACACTGTCTCCTAGCAACCCCAGCCAAAAAACACAATTGACGTCTTTAGACGTCTTTGGCATTCAATGAGTTAAGAGTGTACAAAATGACCAACAATTGTGAAGTTGTCATGACAAATTGTTGGTTATTTTGTACGCTCTTAATGACAAGTTGTCATGGCAATGCTTTCCCAAGAATGCAAACATGGCTCCAAAGATATCATCATTTAGCGAACAACACTTAATGACAGCCTTCATGACACTCTATTAATGCTAATGACGTTGTGTCATAATAATGACAGCGTAATGTCAGCCTTAACTATACCTCTTCAAATTAAGTGTTACCAAATAGTGTTTTTAGAGAATGGCACTAGTGAAAATGAATAGGTCAAAGCAGTCTTAGTAGTTCGCTGATTTCAGCTTGGAAATTCAATTTGAGAAATGTTCCTTCAAAGCAAAGTTTTCACCTATTCTTCTCTCAACTTTAAACATCAACTTCAAACAAGTCCTAATCTTTAAAATGCCAAATGCTAAGTAATAAAGAATAATAATTCTTTAATTTTAGCACCTTTCAAGAGACCAAAGATGCTTCTTCTTTCACATCAAAATGAAGATACGTTTGTAGCAGCAGAGGCTAAGAGTCTTTTCCTTACCAGATGTAGGACAGCATAAGCAGCAGGGGACAGATGATGACAGCTTGAAGGACCTGCCAGTCACGACAAAGGTACGCCATTCCTGGCATCAGCAGCTGACCACACAAAGCCACAAAACTTGCCACCATGGTCATGGAAAATCGCCATCTTGGCAGGCACAGCTCGATCCCTGGCAGAAAGGAAAGGAACAGACATTAAAGGTTTGCCGTTTGTTAGGAAGAAAAAAACTACAAATTGGCACTCAGGGCAACAAAACAAGATAAAAACCTAACAACAGTTCTGATCGATAAATGAACACATTAAAATAACTCAGTATTAGAAAGCAACTTTGACTAGTAGTTATTTTGTACGTCTATTTTCTTACAATATAGCATTAATCCTACTTTAGTAATAGACAGAGTTATGGTCAATTACATTTGTCAGTTAGAATTGGACATTTTTTATAGAATTTTCATGGCAATTACAATTACAAAGTCAATTATATAAACTCAATTACAATTCAATTACAATTATGACAGGAACAAATTTTTAAAAATGAAAATTATAATTATAATTACGCCATAATTGTAATTAACTATCAATTATGTGATTACAATTATGATGAATGACCCCAACCTTGTTAACTGAGCTAGTAATGAAGTTGTTTTTTAGTTTTTTTCCACACAAGAGGTTGTTCACATTTTTGAGACATACTGGTCTAAGGCACAAAGTACATTAGATATGAGCAAAATGTAAATTTGTCTCAGAAATCTGCAAAAGAAAAGCTGAGTTAATATTTGCTGTTGAACACAATTTTCACAACAGAAAATTCATGTTTCAAAATCAATGCAGTGATGGGTGACATGCAGGTCTTTGGTTTAATGAAGGAGTGCATTGAAGAACATGACCCACTGTATCAACACCATAAAGGAAAACACTGAAAGAAGAAGAATCCCACTTTTTGATAGATACTGCAGATTGTAAGCAACTCACTAAATGTAAAGTGTCGGAACATTTTTGACCCAGTGCCCCAGCCGAGAGGTTCTCCAACTTTTTGGTCCCAAGGACAAAATGTGCTTATTATCTTCACATTAGTCACAACATGTTCGCTGTGAGTAGCGTCTGTTCTCGCTCAGGACTTTTCTTTATTTCTTACTTTTTGGCTACTTTTTACCAGTTAGACTAGAGCAAACAATAGTAAAATTATTCTCAAGATTTTTGGGAACATAATTGAGGTTTAGCAATGGCCCTGGGTTCTGAAGTTTATCTCAATTTGTACCACAGCTGCGTGTGATAGTTACGATGATAATCCTATAATATCAGCATACACTAGCAGGAGCTTATGTATCAGATTCAGAAAATTTGTATTGCCATCTATGCTATTTACAGCAATAGAATCAGAATCAGAAAGAATTTTATTATAGGTACAGTTTAGAACAGTACAAGGAATTGAACTTGGTAGTTGCAGCAGAAAGAACACACAACACATCGCTGCTGCCATTTTCGGCACCATCATGTTTAGATGAGAAGTGGGACAAAAACAGGAGGAGAGGGAGGGGGTGAGGGGAAAAGGCAGGTCTTAGACTAAATTTCCTATGGGAAGTACAGTTTAACACTAGGAAAAAACCACCTCGGCACAACACCGACGACAGCAAAGACCATAGCATGTGGGCAGGTGGTGGTGGGTGGTGAGTCGGAGGGGTGTAGGGGGCAGGGGCAGGGTAGAGAGGGGGAGAGGATTTTCAGCCGTTGGGCGGCACGAGCATGCAGCCTCTGGACTCTTCTCGCACCTTTCTGCAGCTCGTAAGGGTGGGGGGCCTAACCCTTTACTTCCATCTGATACAGTCAGATGACGTGTGACGCCCTTGGTAGGTCTGGTTCAGAAGACAGAAAGTCCAGGTGACAATAAGGGGAGTAGAGGGGGAGAGGAGGGGGGGACTGGAGCGTCAGATTTGCCCATTTATCCATGATGAAAGTAGAGTCACAACCTTGAGCTGGTGTGTGAGGGGGGCCAATGGTGATAAGACGATTTGTTTTTGTTTCAGGCTAGCACTGATTTCAGTAGCCTTGAAGTCTTTGCTCTCTTGCAGTAAGTCCAATAATTGGGCCTTAAACCAACACCCGAGCATTCAGCTTCTCCAAGATTTAGAGATTTAGGAAATTTGAGCACATTTCCACTGTCCTGAGCGCTTTACACTGGCTGCCAGTTCATTTTAGGATAGATTTTAAACTCCTTTTATTTGTTTTTAAATCATTGCATGGCCTCGCACCTAAAAACCTGGAAGACCTTCTTCACCCCATGTCCCTGCTCGGGCACCAGTTTCAAATGTCAATTAAAGAAAACATTTCCTCTGACTCCGTCTCTTAGACTGATCTCAGGCTTGAACAGGGTGCAGAGTAATTCCAACTTTGCTAACAGGGCATTCAATCATTATCTGTAAATAAAGAAGCATGTAATTTCTAAACAAATGGCATTCTATTAGCAAGAATGAAAAAAAGCTAAAGACTGATGTCTCTTCAACATGTTTTCAATTACTTTGTAGCTGATTAGAATTGACTTTTTCTAGCAAAGATGGCAAAACATAAGCATATATTACTTCTTTATTGTTTACTTGTTAGCATCTCATTGAGCTAGCTAGTCATCCTTTACTTCCTCATTACCCTGATTAGGTTGACTGGCCACTGAAACTCTTGCCTAGCTGACTCAGGGAACAGGTCCTGGTTCATTATGGTCAGGTTGTTCATCACAGGCCAACACACTAATTCTCTGCTACAGTCAACTCTGCTCAGAGAAAATGGGGCCTGAACCCACCATCATCTAGCACATCTGAACACTATTAAATCATCTCAGGTTGGAAATGTTTCTTTTGCAGGGTAGTCAAGTCACTGACCAATAAAGAATCATTAAAGGGCCCATGTTACACTAAATCGACTTTTCTGTGCTTTAAACGTCATAAAAGTGTTATTTGGGCTTTATACCAGCGTCCTTCACACAGTGCTATGTATGTGTTTTCTACAGTCTATGTATGTACCGGTGAATGCCCCTCCCCCATGCACTCGTGTTTATAAAGCAGCATGAGCTCGGCTACGGAGTAGGTGGGAGGAGGGCGGGCCGTCCTCTGGCCCTATGTCACCGTGCAGGGAGGAGGAAGTCAGTGTCCCGTCTATAGACACGCCCACTCAGGAATATGCATAAGTAGGACACAAATCAGCCTGTTTATGTAGAGTTGCTCAGAAAGTGACTTTTCAGAGGCTAAAACTCTGGAAAACAGGCGAGTTTGGGAAAATAAACCTCAAACACTATGTTTTTGGAGTTCTTAGAACAAATGGAGATGGGTGAAAAATAGCATGACATGGGACCTTTAAGGCTGAATTAGGGCTGGGCGATATACCGGTTCATACCAAATACCGGTATATATTTTCATTATGACATGAATTTTTAATATACCGCTGCACCGGTGTATTTGATTACACGTTGCACTTCTAAATAGGAAGGTAAACAGTAGCGCTCTGGTGTTAGTTATGGTGTAAATCGTACAGTGGTATGCAAAAGTTTGGGCACCCTTGTAAATGTTCATGATTTTCCTTAATAAATAATTGGTTGTTTGGATAACAAATTCCAGTTAAATTTATCATATAGGAGACAAACACAGTGATATTTGAGAAGTGAAATAAAGTTCATTCGATTTACAGAAAGTGTGCTAGAATTATTTAAACAGAATTAGGTATGTGCATAAGTTTAGGCACCCTTGCATCTTATTGATTTTAATACTCTTAGCACTAATTATTGGAACTCAAAATTGTTTTGGTAACCTCAGTGATCCTTGATCTCCATACACAGGTGAATCCAATCATGAGTCAGGGTATTTAAGTAGGAAAATTCTAGGTGTTTCCTCTTTGCATCTTCTCTGATTAGTGGCAACATGGGAGCCTCAAAACACCTCTCAAATGACCTGAAAACAAAGATAATTCAACATCATGGTTTAGGGGAGGGATACAAAAAGCTATCCCAGCGATTTAAGCTTTCAGTTTCAACTGTGAGGAACATTGTGAGGAATTGGAAGACCACAGGCACAGTTCTAGTTAAGGCCCGAAGTGGAAGACCAAGAAAGATCTCCGAAAGGCAGCGGCGCAGGATGGTGAGAACAGTCACAGTCAACCCGCAGACCAGCTCCAAAGACCTACAACATCAGCTTGCTGCAGATGGTGTCACTGTGCATCGTTCCACTATTCAGCGCACTTTACACAAGGAGATGCTGTATGGAAGAGTAATGCGGAAAAAGCCTTTTCTCTGCACACGCCACAAACGGGGTCGCTTGAGGTATGCTAAAGCACATTTGGACAAGCCAGCTTCATTTTGGAACAAGGTGCTGTGGACTGATGAAACTAAAATAGAGTTATTTGGGCATAACCAGGGGCGTTATGCATGGCGGAAAAAGAACACAGCATTCCAAGAAAAGCACTTGCTACCTACAGTAAAGTTTGGTGGTGGTTCCATCATGCTGTGGGGCTGTGTGTCCAGTGCAGGCACTGGGAATCTTGTTAAAGTTGAGGGGCGCATGGATTCCTCTCAATATCAGCAGATTCTGGAGAACAATGTCCAGGAATCAGTGACAAAGTTGAAGTTGCGCCGGGGCTGGATCTTTCAACAAGACAATGATCCTAAACACTGCTCAAAATCTACTAAGGCATTCATGCAGAGGAACAAGTACAACATCCTGGAATGGCCGTCTCAGTCCCCAGACCTGAATATTATTGAAAATGTATGGTGTGCTTTAAAACGGGCGGTCCATGCTCGGAAACCATCAAACCTGACTGAACTAGAGATGATCTGCAGAGAAGAATGGTCCAAAATACCTCCCACCAGAATCCAGACCCTAAGATCAAGGATCACTGAGGTTACCAAAACAATTTTGAGTTCCAATAATTAGTGCTAAGAGTATTAAAATCAATAAGATGCAAGGGTGCCTAAACTTATGCACATGCCTAATTCTGTTTAAATAATTCTAGCACACTTTCTGTAAATCGAATAAACTTTATTTCACTTCTCAAATATCACTGTGTTTGTCTCCTATATGATAAATTTCACTGGAATTTGTTATCCAAACAACCAATTATTTATTAAGGAAAATCATGAACATTTACAAGGGTGCCCAAACTTTTGCATACCACTGTACGTGTAAATAGATAAGAAAGACACAACTGAAAGCTCTGAAGCTGCCTGCGTGCGCATGCCTCTGCTACAGGAGAACAACATTTACAGACACGGAGGCATGGAGGCATATTTCAATGATTGATAACTAAGTATGTGTAAACAGTAGAACTGTAACATGGTTCGCCAGGTTAGCGTAATTGTAATTGACATGTTTTCTATAATTTACAATGCAATTACAATTACAAAGTTTATCATGTGGCGTCCCCCAGAGTTCAGTTTTGGGCCCGCTTCTATTTTCCCTCTACCTCCTGCCCCTGGGCTCGATATTTAGAAAACATAACATACCTTTTCATTGTTATGCGGACGACACGCAAGTATATCTCCCTGTTACAAAAACCTCCCAGTGTTTCGAAAGCCTATAACAGACTGTTTGGTGGACATAAGGACTTGGAGGTCCCTATATTTTCTACATTTTAATCAAAGGAAAACAGAAGTCATTGCTTTTAATGTACCGCTGACTGTGTCCTTTGGTCCTCATGTGAAAACAAGTGTCACAAACCTTGGGTTTAGGCTAGATGACACCCTAACTTTTGATAGCCAGATCACAGCTGTTGTCAAATCAAGCTTTTTTCATTTCTGGCAACTGGCCAAAATTAAACCAACGCTTACTCAGCAACATTTTGAGACAGTGATCCATGATTTTATTACCTCACGACTGGGCTACTGTAACACACTCTATGTGGGAATTATTAAATCCTCCATCTCCCGTCTCCAGATGGTACAAAATGCTGCTACGTGGCTTTTAACTGGCACAAGGAAATTTGAGCACATTTCCACTGTCCTGAGCACTTTACACTGGCTGCCAGTTCATTTTAGGATAGATTTTAAACTCCTTTTATTTGTTTTTAAATCACTGCATGGCCTCGCACCTAAAAACCTGGAAGACCTTCTTCACCCCATGTCCCTGCTCGGGCACTTAGATCAGCTGACCAGTGACTGCTAAGGGTGCCCAGACACCAGACTAAAGCTCAGAGGCGACAGAACTTTTGCAGTTGCAGGTCCGAGAGGCTTCATCTTTGCCTGTTTTACTTTGGCATGGTTTTTAAATTGCATTGATTTTATGTGCACTGTCATTTTATATTTTGTTTTATTTATATTGTTTGTCTTGTAGTGTATATACGTTCTATTATCTTATAACAGCACTTTTCCTGTTTTTTTTTGAAGTGCTTTATAAATAAAGTTGGATTGGAAAGTCAATTATCTGAACTCAGTTACAAGTCAATTACGATTACAACAACAATACATTTTCTACTTACAGTTATGTCAATTGTAATTAATTATCAATTACGTGAATACAATTATAACTGACCCAAATCCTGGTTCAGGGTGGGGCTGTTGGGGACTGCAGGGGGATAAAAGCTGTTTTTGTAGCGTGAGATTTTTGTCCTGATGGTTCACAGCCTCTAGCCAGAGAGCAGTTCCATCACTGCCTTTGTGTCATGGAGGCGTACAGGTCCAAGAGAAATCTCTGCAGAGAAGATGACTATGACGACTATAACAGTGTTTCTCAAATGGGGGTACGCAACGGCACTACAGGGGGTACTTAAGCGAGAGAGAGAGTGTAGAAAATTAAAAATGAAAAAATAAAAAATATGGAGTTTTATAATGTTTAGTTTTAGTTAAAAAATGTTTGTAAAAAAAAAAAAATTAAAAAAAAAGGGTTTTCTGGCAAACACAACAAAAAGAAGGAGAGACTGTACAGACAAAGACTGTACACTGCTATGAAGGATAAAGACATTCTTTGTACTCGTCATAATGGCATGGATTCATTCACCCGGTCATTAGCATGCACGCCACACATGCAGCGAGCGACCACAGGCAGTCCAGCCTTTTAGTTTCTGTCGCTTAGAAAAACAACTTCACGTCCAACCACACAAAGTGGACCCTACGGTGCTGCTGTAGGTGCCATTCATGTGCTGTCCATTCATCTCTTCTTTGTTGATCATCACTAGCTTTTCTCCGATTGGTCTGTTCTGACCCCCAGGAATGTGAGCAGTCTCCAGATGGGCCTTTCAAGGTGACGAGACCAGCATAACACAGCGGGGGTCAGAGGGCCTGCTTCATTCTTGTGGAAAAGCTTGGAATTTCAAATAGGATTGCCCCCCCTCCTCCCCCCCGAGGGCATGAATAATGATCTCTGTTCACAGACACTATCGCAGCTGGAATGACAAAGCCAATGTGCAGACAGCAGGGCGATGCTTGTAAAGCCTTTCTGAGTTTGAACCAACTAACTTCTGATCTCCCTCTCTTTTCTGCTGCTGGGAGAACAGGGCCAGTTCACCACTTAAGGACTGAATGGGATTTGAATTCTTTGGTTTTGTGCGAGGCATCACGTGCACTGAACAGGCCTGTGCATTGTGACCGCAATAACAGATAGGACAGCAACATTACATCTGCCCCCAAAAATATCTCAACAGGGCAAATGTTTGTGTTGAAAGAAAATTAACTATTAAAAGTCTGTTATTGTCGTAATCATAATTAAATTGTAATTTGTAATTGCCATGAAAAAAATTGTCAATTATAATTCAATGCAAAACTGGGGAACCATGTTACAGTTCTACACATATGTAGTTAACATTTATTAAAATATGTTTCATATCAACCTTTTTCACATTTTACCATTTAAAAAAATTGACATTGAGGGGTATACCGACACAAAAAAGGCTCAGATGTCCACACTAAAAATATGAAAACCTATATTTTCATTGATTATGAAGCCTAACAAGGTAACCAATAGATAGGAAAGGAATTACATGATACATAAATGTTTTTAGTGTATTATACAGCTGATTAACTTTAATTAGGTTATTTATTTCAGGCTCAGCAATTGTGTTTGTAATTGAAATGCAATAATTGAGAATGTAATGGTAAGTGACTTTCTGATGATAAAAAATATTGTATTGTTTATCGTTATCGTGATAAATACCAGAATTTATCAAGATTATTTTTTTAGTCCATGTTGCCCCTCAAATTTAAAAAAAAAGGAAAATTTTTTGAAATTAACAAAGGAGAGGTAAAACAACAAGTGAAAAAAAAAAATTAACAAATATTAAAAAAAGGAGTTGTCCTGATCCGATATTGATATCGGATCGATATCAGCCAGAAAACGATTATTGGATTTTATTGGACTGCATCTAAAATCTCCTATATATATGATATTTATTCAATTGTTGAATGCTGTAGATAATATTGTTGAAGGTTAAAATGTATGTAACCAATTGGTTAATAATAAATGGGTCAGTTTTTCCTCATACCTACTGTTGTTGACTATTGTTCTTTGTTTGAGTAACATCACATGATCAAGCCTTTTCTAACATTCCACACTACAAAATAAGTAATAAAAGTATGTATGATTCATGCTGATATTGCATCGGATCAATATCAGCCAATACTCAAGGCTGCAATATCGGTATCGTATCGGAAGTGAAAAAGTTGTATCGGGACATCCCTCATTAAAAAAAAGGTGACGTAGAACAAGAACTACTAAAAAATATTTCTGCTCCCTGTAAATAATGCGGATCAGCGAACGCAGCAGCCCACATCGGCTGATGACGATACACGTAAAAAACGCAAAAATCGGCCAATATCTATATATTTATCCCTAATTAATATTCAAATGTCAATTAAAAAAAACATTTCCTCTGACTCCGTCTCTTAGACTGATCTCAGGCTTGAACAGCGTGCAGAGTAATTCCAACTTTGCTAACAGGGCATTCAATCATTATCTGTAAATAAAGAAGCATGTAATTTCTAAACAAATGGCATTCTATTAGCAAGAATGAAAAAAAGCTAAAGACTGATGTCTCTTCAACATGTTTTCAATTACTTTGTAGCTGATTAGAATTGACTTTTTCTAGCAAAGATGGCAAAACATAAGCATATATTACTTCTTTATTGTTTACTTGTCAGCATCTCATTGAGCTAGCTAGTCATCCTTTACTTCCTCATTACCCTGATTAGGTTGACTGGCCACTGAAACTCTTGCCTAGCTGACTCAGGGAACAGGTCCTGGTTCATTATGGTCAGGTTGTTCATCACAGGCCAACACACTAATTCTCTGCTACAGTCAACTCTGCTCAGAGAAAATGGGGCCTGAACCCACCATCATCTAGCACGTCTGAACACTATTAAATCATCTCAGGTTGGAAATGTTTCTTTTGCAGGGTAGTCAAGTCACTGACCAATAAAGAATCATTAAAGGGCCCATGTTACACTAAATCGACTTTTCTGTGCTTTAAACGTCATAAAAGTGTTATTTGGGCTTTATACCAGCGTCCTTCACACAGTGCTATGTATGTGTTTTCTACAGTCTATGTATGTACCGGTGAATGCCCCTCCCCCATGCACTCGTGTTTATAAAGCAGCATGAGCTCGGCTACGGAGTAGGTGGGAGGAGGGCGGGCCGTCCTCTGGCCCTATGTCACCGTGCAGGGAGGAGGAAGTCAGTGTCTCACTCTATAGACACGCCCACTCAGGAATATGCATAAGTAGGACACAAATCAGCCTGTTTATGTAGAGTTGCTCAGAAAGTGACTTTTCAGAGGCTAAAACTCTGGAAAACAGGCGAGTTTGGGAAAATAAACCTCAAACACTATGTTTTTGGAGTTCTTAGAACAAATGGAGATGGGTGAAAAATAGCATGACATGGGACCTTTAAGGCTGAATTAGGGCTGGGCGATATACCGGTTCATACCAAATACCGGTATATATTTTCATTATGACATGAATTTTTAATATACCGCTGCACCGGTGTATTTGATTACACGTTGCACTTCTAAATAGGAAGGTAAACAGTAGCGCTCTGGTGTTAGTTATGGTGTAAATCATACGTGTAAATAGATAAGAAAGACACAACTGAAAGCTCTGAAGCTGCCTGCGTGCGCATGCCTCTGCTACAGGAGAACAACATTTACAGACACAGAGGCATGGTTAGCTTAGCATGTTGGCAGTTCGACAGTAATACACAAAAAAAAAAGAGCAAAGCATCGCAATTTGTAATTCCTATAATGCGGAAATAAGTCCTGCAAAAAAACGCACCTTATTCACCATAAGAAACCACCACACCACTGAGTATGCAGCATTTAAAGCTAGAAATCAAGCTAATGCTAAAGCTAAATATTCACTCATCATGACCATCCTAAGTCAATCTACTGCAATAATTCCTCTCTCAACCAGTAAAAATTGCTGTGAACATTTGATTATGCATGAAACAAAAAAGTACTGTCATATATCGTGAAACCGTGATATACAGTACATATTTGGTCATACGGCCCAGCCCTAGGCTGAATGATAAATGAGAACAACAAGTGGAACAAAGGAGGTCTGAGCTTCTTACTTCTACTGACCCTAATCCTGCCCAACACTTAAGATCAGCATTCTCCTAATGGCCTCCAGCAATCTGTTCCCTAGTAACCACTTACTTTAATGCTACATGTAAGACACTCGTTGATATCCAGGTTTTCTCTGATCAAAAACTGATTCACACATGATTCATAAAACAATATTACCTTCTTACCGAAACTGATATTAATGATTGTAGAAATGATAACATGAAGTACCAATAAGTGGATGCTAATCCCCAAAGAAGCTTTGGCAACTTTGCTGACTTTGATAGGATGGAAATACGAACTCCGCTGTAGTTGATGTCATAGTAGGTCACTGGGCCTTAGTCAGGTACAGAGCAGAGTGGAGACTATTATTTAGGTGTGTAGTTGGTAAGGGGTGAAATATTATATTCCTAATTTTACAAAAACACCTATGCTTTTTCAAAACACACTGAATGTAGCGCAGCATTATAATTCCAAGAACCTTTAGCCCAAATCACGGCAACTCATGATATTTATCTCCTGTGGGCGGGACTAGAAGAAGACTTACAGATTGGAACAATAACAGAAAATCCCCTTTAAAATTTCAGACACATTTATTACTATTTTCAAGAGGAAATAGTAATTTACCTGAGGATAATAAACTATAGACATACTGTAAGTATCTACCAGGTTTGGGTTCAATCATAATTGTAATCGTGTAATTGATAATTAACTACAATTATGGCATAATTACAATTGTAATTTTAAAAATCTGTTGCTGTTGTAATCGTAATTGAGTTTAGATAATTGACTTTGTAATTGTAATTGCCGGGAAATTTCAATGAAAATTGTCAATTGTAATTTAATGCAAAAACTGGGGAACCATAATACAGTTCCAGTAGTAGTAGTTAACAATTATTCAAATGTGTTTCATATCAAGCTTTCCCACAATTGACCATTTAAAGCTGCAATATGTAGAATCGTGAGGTGTGCCACACTCCCCTCCTGAAAAACTCACCGGTCTCCTTGGGAACGCTTGCGCACAACTGTGGAACTCTTTGCGACCGTTTTCTCCATAGAGACTAGTAACAAATGTAGGGACTTTATCTTGTGTTATTGGAGAGTTTTCTGATGTTTTAGAGACATGAATTGTTAACATGTATCACTTGCTGCTGTGAGGACAGTAAGAAGCTCACAGCCGCTCTCTCTCTGACTCTGGTCAGGCAGCGCACAAACTGAAAGCGGATTGCTCGCAGTCCGCCGCACACCGAGGAACCTCCGCAGACAGCGTTCCACCTGAACACGTTTGTGCCTTTATTCTGTTGCTTCTCCACCTCTGTCTTTCTTATTCCTCTTGCTTTGCCGTGTAACTGCTGTGATAAAAACCACGTTAGAGACTTCAGCTTGAATACAAAGCCATGTGACTGTCCCTATTCTCAGATTGAGAACGCGCATCGACTTATGACGAGCTGCTCGAGCAGCCAATAGTAATGTTTAAAACAGCTCATGAGATTGCCCTGTTGGTAGAAAGTATTTTTAAATCTCATTTACAGGCCCAGATTGGATTACAATACAAAATACATATAATAAGATGATTATGGACTTTAGTCCAAATAAAAAAAATAAAAAAAACTTACATATTGCAGAAATTAAAATCAAGGGGTACTGTGAAAAAAAATAAAAAGGCTGAGATGTTCAAACCAAAAATATTAAAACATTGGTCTTCATTGATTATGAAGCCTAACAAGGTAACCAATAGATAGGAGTGAAATCAGATGATGATAAATATTTGTTATTAGTGTATTTTACAGCTGATTTAGGACCTGTTATCATTAGAGATGCTAACAGAATGCTAACACAAGAGGAAGGTTAACTTTTATTACGTTATTTATTTTAGGCTCAGTAATTGTGGTTAACTGTAATAGAACTTTCATAATTGAAAATTTAATTGTAATGAACTTTCTGAGGATAAAAAAATATTGGAATTTATTGTAATTGGAAAAAATGCCGGTCACTGTAATTGTAATTGAATTGTAATTGACCCTCGGAAATTTAAAACACAACTGTAACTGAAAAATGTAATTAACCGCAATCCTGATATCTACTATATAAAACAAGAACATTTTATATTGAATGTGTTGAAAAGGGATTGGTGACTACACAGTAAACTGTATGATGAAGATTGTGATACAAGTGTCATTTAATACAGTTTTAATTCTCTCTAAAGTTTGCAGACCATGTGATGATTTTTGATCATGTCACTGCTAAATGGAAAATATTTGCTCTGTTTGAAAGTAATGTGATTTATGCTGATGCTTTGTAAGCACCTTGTCTAGGGTGTCCTTCCTTACAGACAGAAGCACAATCATTGTTTTAGTTTGGCTAAAGTTCTCATCGTGCAGTCAGTGTCCTGCAAAACACTGCATCTCTTCTGCAAAACACTGCATCTCTTCTGCAAAGCAATGCATCTCTTCTGCAAAGCAATGCATCTCTTCTGCAAAGCAATGCATCTCTTCTGCAAAGCAATGCATCTCTTCTTGTATGTGAAAGAGAACCTTTAAAACTTCATGAAAATGACAATGATAAATTAAAAAAATGAATTTGGCATTCACTTGACCCTGTCCAGGGTGCACCCCCCGCTGTAGGTACCAGCAGACCCTTATGACCCTGATAAGGAGCAAGCGGGTTGGATAATGGATGGATGGAATTTGTCCTTCTTTAAGGTAAGGGTATCTGTGGTGGGTGGTGCACCCTGATAAAAATATTGATATTAGTAGGGTAAACATTGTGTTGAAATGCTTCAAGAACATCCACTGGTTAAAAGAAATGTCAAGGTGTACACAGTAAAAAGGTCAACTTACAGTGGAACATGAGGAAGTCAGGGAGAATGATTTTAGTTTCATACTGTCCAGTCCTACAAAGTGCTTCAACATTTTTTGAATAAGTTATTCATAGGTCACATAACAAAAAAGCAAGATTCTGAATAACAGTTACTGTAAGAAAATAAAATGATAATAATTACAAAAAAGTAGCTGAAATCATAAATTTAAATTAAAAGTGAAGCAAAAATAAATAAAAACATTTCTTTAGTTTAAAAGTAGATTTAAAGCTGCTGGCAACAATAATTTCTTAACAGATAAATACATGATGTTCTCCTCTTAAATCAACAAATTGAAGATAAATTACTCACAAACAAAAGGAGAAAGTTGAAATTGCAGCGTAAACATTTATTGTGATCACCACCGTAAACAATTGGTTTGTTGACAAATGGTCATGTGACCAGAACTGCAGAATGGTTTTGCCCATTGTAACCTTAGGATATGGAACCCCCTAGAACAGTGGTTCTTACCCTTATTGGAGGGACTGAACCCTGCAAGCTTTATCAGTGCATTCACCAAACCTTTAGTAATCTGAAAAATGTAATTATTCCTTCAAAACATAGGTATAGATAGTATAAACTGTAATATATATATATATGGAAGTAAATCAGTGCTAGGTGAGTTTGAGTTTCAAAACTATCGACTTTCTAGCATTTTTTTTTTTGTTATTTGTTATTTTCTCAATGATAGGATTAAAGGGCCAGGCTTTTTCTCACGTTGTGATGTCACAATGTGGAATCTCCTCCTCCTGACAATCCTGGCTCCTCCTACCCTACAAAAATGTGAAAACGTGAGCTCCTCCCTCTCAAACTACCTAACAAACACTGCGGTTTAATACAGAATATACATTATACTTTATTGTCATATATGTAAAGCTACATACATTTATCCACAGCTAATATATTTATGTTCAGTATATAAATAATCCAGTATGTAGATAATCCAAAGCAAAGTGTGAGCGCTCACAATCATTTCCACTTTTAGTAGCTATTATACCGCCTCGTATCGCCTGCGACAAGATTTAACGTGTTTGTGAACAATGCGATGCAGCAGTCGGACAAAACAAATAATTATCACCTTAAAGGGACTAATCAAACGATCATGTTGACACAGGTGTTGACATTGACAGAGCCCTGGTAGCAGTTTGACAGTGGCTTATTATGCGGCTTTAGAGCAGGTAAGTCTGCGGCGGATAAAGCCACAATTAAATCCATTAGTGCAGTGCCCGTAGGAAGTATGTATTGACGTAGAAAAGTGGGAGGTTAAGCTTTTTTCATGGATGACCAAATGAGGTTGTATTTGAAGGTGGGATGCCAAGGACATTTAGGTCTGTTGTGAAATGTCTAGAGTTATAACTATTGTGTTTTCATATATTTTGGCTTTTTGCAAGGATATGTCGCACACCGTTGAACCAAGCAGCAGCTACGCGCACGTTCCGCAAGCAACAGTCACTGTTGAGGTAGGACTGATGACATCATCACTGTAGACGTAGGACCAATGTTCCAAAATGGGTGGGGCGTGGGGGCGGGCTCTCCAGTGATTGGCTCTGGAGCTCACATGGCTACAGTGTGCAGTGATTAGCTAGGTACTGGTAGGACCAATTTCTAATGTTCTAAATGATTACATCATCACTGTAGAGCTAGGACTGATGACATCATCACTGAATTAGTCGACTCAAGAGGTGGGGCGTGGGAGTGGGGCGTCCAAACAAATCCGACGTTGCACACCCTTGAACCGAGCAGCAGCCATGTTGAAACTCTCAGGTCAGTCTGATCCTGAACCACAGAGATATTTGAGGCACACACACACACAGACAGACACACAGACTCTCCTTGCTTTATATATAGATATACAGCGGTCCCAGTTTCAGTGTTTGTAGCTCACTTTGATCTTCAGAAGAACTCCAGCTTCCTTACTCTTATAGCATGTTTAGTCTACAGCTGAGGCTCTAAGCTTTGAGCGTCATCTTATGCTTTTTTATTGGAGGTTGTAAATCAACAGACTGGTGCACTAGTTCCTGCCCCTGTTTTCATTCATTCATGAAGTCTCACAGCTCAGGAGCAACTTTCTGGAAGTGAAAAAGATGTCACGGTTATCGATTCTAAAAAGAAAAATCTATTTTTAACAATGTCACCAAAAAAAAATCATGATACAGTATATTGTGAATCAGTTTTTTTTCTCCACCCTTATTTCATGTGTAATGTGAATGAACAATGTAACAGAAAATATTGGATTTCTCCCAAAAAATCTGAATTGTGCATTAAGACCTGCTGTCTGCACATAGATTGTGTCTTTATCTGTTAAAGCAGCTTTATACAAAGTCAATGACTTAGTCAATGACCATGAAATATCTTGAGGGATGGAAGTTTTACATTTTAGAATCCCTGACTGCAAAAACGTGGTCTCACACTGAGGAACATCTAACAGACGTCACACAGATCTGAGACTGGGACCAGGTTCATAGCAAGTCTTAAACTCTGACATCATCAGTGGCAGAGCCATGGAGGGACAATAGATAGAAATGAGCTTTTTTGCTATAATCTGGCATATATACACTGTATTACAGATCTTCATGAGAAAAAAAGAAATAACTCTCCCTTTACTTGAAGCTTTCAATGCATTTATCAGAGAAGTCATGGCAGAAAGCCAATGCACTGACGAAGGGTGGAAATGCTCAACAATGGCAAGGTTAAAGACTTTTGGTTTGCTCAATCAAAGGCAGAGTCTGTTCATTGGTTTAAATTTATCATAATAATAATAATAATGCATTGACTTCATAAAGCCCCTTATTTTGCTCACTCGAAGCACTTTACATGGCATTATTCTTTCTCTCCACACTTAGTGGTGGTAGACTACTATAGTAGCCACAGCTGCCCTTGGGCAGACTGACGGAAGCCAGGCTGCCATAGTGCACCATCCAACACTCACTCACTCACAAAACATTCATTCTAGCCAATGAAAGTAAAGTGCCTTGCCCAAAGACACAACGGCAATGACTTAGCTAGAGCGGGATTTGAACCCCCAACCCTTTGGTTATTGGATGACCCACTCTACCACTGAGCCACGGTCACCCAAAATTTAGTTTGGGTTCTATTAATTGTAGATATTTGGATAAAAATAAAGTATGTCAGTGAACCAACAAACTGATATGACAATAAAGTTATGGAATGTATTGTTTTGGGTCTAAAACAGCATGAGCATGTGCTTCCCATGTACCAGCGTAGTACAAAGACACGATTAGAAACTAATAAGAAGGTCAGACTCTTATCTGGAGCTGCACAGAATCCCATCAATCCCTCGGCTCTTCCCTTTGATCAGCGTGTGCACAACAACCACATCAGAGCCCACAATAAAGAAAATGTGTTCCTCTGATAATGTGTGTGCGTGCCACAACCAACCTTCACCTCCCACACACACAAAAATGAAGACAGCACAGAATGTGAGCTGATAAACATTCTAAACATCAGCTCCTTTGAATGAGTGAGAAGTTGAAGTGTACAAAGGTCACCAATGTTGTTTCAGATAATCACAGGACTTCGCTCTGGGGTCCGTGGTGGGAGGGCGATAACCTGAGATTACATCACACACTGTGGCTGACAATCATCCACAATTAAATCATTTTTAAATTCTGCATAAAAGCAAGACAGTGTTTAAAAAACAAGGTTAGAAGCAGCACAAGTGCAGAGAAGTTACATCTTCCTGTGCAGTCGAGGTTAGTCGAAGAAGCTCGGAGGGAAAGTGAAAAGAACCTTCTGCCCTAGAGGGATCTTTAACCCCACGTGCACCGTAACACATTTATCAGGAGAAAGTGTTGTGCACAGCACAAAATCTAAGCCCTACTCAGCCTCTGTGGATGATAGTGATCGGCTAAATCAATAATACGTCTAAAAACAGCATGCCATTGCTATAGAAAACACATGGGCGGCCAGGGGTCCACATGTGGCTCGTTTCATGCCTCATTAAACATTTCTGTTGCCGTAATTGTACAAATTGATAACAAAAAACTGAAAGTTACACAAAACAACAAAATTACTCCAAAAACACAAACAAATACATAAAATAAAACAAAAATACACAACGGGACACCAAAGACACAGGACGACTTAAAAGAAAAAACGAAATGACTCCAAAAGTACAAAAAATGTCTCGAAAAATAAAACCCTCTCATTACAGGTCAACAGTGTTTGGAATAACGGCGTTTAAAATAATAGCGTTATGTAACGGCGTTTGTTTTTCAGTAACGGGGTAATCTAACTAATTACTTTTTACGCCGTTATGCCGTTATCGATACTGAACGTTAAATGCGCTGCGTTACATGCATTGATTGAATAAAATGTTATCCGGAAGTATCCCCGGCTTCTGACTCAGCTGTTGTGAGGAGGTGGGTTAAAAACAAGGTGAGCGATTATGATTAGCTAAGGCGACGTGCCAGCACACACGTGCACACACACACGTGCACACACACACACACACACACACACACACACACACACACAACTTTAAATTAATTGTGGTCAAAGGGAAGAACGTACATGTGAAGTGTTCAGACTTTGTCGACATCCGTTGTGAGCAACTCAAAATTAATGAAGCACCTCACGACACACACATCTAAAAAATGTGAATTATTTGACATCGAGCAACTTTTTTTTTTTTTAATAGTAACGCAAATAGTTACTTTCCTTGGTAATGAGTTACTTTTATTATTAGTAATTTAGTTACTAATGCAGTTACTTTTTTGAACAAGTAGTGATTAACTATAACTAATTACTTCTTTAAAGGAACGTTCCCAACACTGCAGGTCAAACAATGGAACAAAGACATACTGAAGCAGTTTTAAAATGTTGCACAACAGGTAAGCAGAGGAAGTGGAGAAAACAGGAATGTTGTTGGCTATATAAACCAATCAGAATGTAAAACTAAGCAAAACATTTACACAGATACACTCCTCAGAGGTAAGTTTTTGCAAAGTTTAACAGACTCTAAAATGAAAGCTTTAAATACATTCTAGCATTAATATAACACAATGATCATCACCTGAACTGCAGAAGCTCGGTGCTCCCTGTCAGCATTGATCTGTATCTGTCCAAACTGGGCTAAATAATCAACAATGTGTATAAACGCTTGCGGATGCATGGAGGGATCTAAAACTGATATAATGTGCAGAGACATGTAGGGGAAGGTATGTCATAACTTCATAAACAGAATGATGTAAACAACCTCCTCATAGATGGGCTAAACCTAGTTATACAGGGCTAGAAACCTATAGCTATAATTAACCTACATTTAAGTTATTACAAGGATTGTTATGAATAAATAAATACAATTTTGCATCACATCAATGAATAGTGAATGCATACATATGACTCAAATATTGTTTATATATTGTATTTTAGAGACTTTAGTTTAAAGGTCCAGTAAAATGCTGTTTTTCATTTATCTTCAATTGTTCTAAGAACCCAAACTACATAGAATTTGAGGTTTAATTTCCCAAACTCGGCTGTTTTCTGGATTTTAGCCTCTGAAAAGTCACTTTCAGACTGCTCCCAAAAACAGGCTGTTTTTTGGGCCTTGATAAACACACACACACTGCTTCAGCGTGTGTGTGTTTATCACAGCAGCAGGAGAGTAAATCATTTCAATCAGTCATTTCAAATCCAAACGCTCGCTGCCATTGATGTAAAAATACGTCAACTGCGTTTTTCACCGGGGGTTGCTAGGAGACAGTGTGACGGAGTTCTCATGAATATCAGGCTTGTACTATAATGTAGTGACCAACTAATGCCATGTAGGTGGCAGCAGTGCACCATTGGAGGATAGATTTGCCATGATTATCACCATTGCTGCGGAGGGAAAGCCAGGAACGAGGCCAAAAATGGCGCTATGAAGGGATATTGATGGCGCCGCGGATGGTTGCCTCGGTACTGCGCTCTCTCGTTGTTGTTGCGTTTTTCTTTTTTTTTGTAGTTTCTTGCTCCCCTTCTCTGGTCTCTTTCACCAGAGAAGAACTATTAAAAGTAGGACAGTCCTCTGCTGATCTTTTTTCACCGGTTCTCATTGAACCAGAAAGTTATGCAAATTCCATAGAGAGCAGCAGCTCTCTATGGAATTTGCAGGAGACGCCACAGACGGGGTAAACGAGCAGGCGCGCTCGTCAAACTGAGGCAGTGGGGATTACGCACTGCGCTTCCATCCATTCACCTGGCGAATGTCCGCTCTCTGGCAAATAAAATAGATGAACGGCTGCTCCTAAACACCAGAAACTCGGACTTTTGCAGATCCGCCGCCTCAGAGCGGACCGCGTAAAAGAGCTCTCTGGGAAGACGAGGGGAGGCGGTATATGCTTTTACATTAACCAAGGTTGGTGTACAGATGTCACAGTGTTGAAGCAGACGTGTAGCCCTAATCTGGAGAGTTTTTTCATAAACTGTAAACCGTTTTATTCTCCGCGGGAGTTCTCCTCGTTTTCATGGTCGGTGTTTACATCCCACCTCAGGCTTGTGTAACAGAGGCGTTACAGCACCTGGTCGACCAGATAGCAGACGTGGAGAAAAAACATCCTGACTCTTTGCTTAACATTCCCAGGGATTTTAACAGAGCAAATCTAACCCACGAACTCCCTAAATACAGACAGAATAAAGTGCCCCACCAGGGGGGCTAACACACTGGACCACTGCTACACTGCAATAAAGGATTCATATCACTCTGTTCCCCGTGCAGCTTTGGGGCTCTCTGATCACTGTCTGATTCACCTCATCCCGACCTACAGGCATAAGTTTAAATCTGCTAAACCTGTAGTAAGGACTGTAAAGAGGTGGACAGAGGAGTCAAAGCAGGAGTTACAGGACTGCTTTGACTGTACTGATTGGAGTGTTTTTGAAGCTGCATCAGACAACCTAGATGAACTGACTGACACTGTGACATCTTACATCAGCTTCTGTGAGGACATGTGTGTGCAGACCAAGACTTTCTGCACATACAACAACAACAACAACAAACCCTGGTTCACACCTCAACTTAGGATGCTGCGTCAGGCTAAGGAGGAAGCCTACACGAGTGGGGACTGGGTCCTGTTTAAGCAGGCTAAGTACACACTAACCAAGGAGATCAGAGTAGCCAAGAGGTGCTACACTGAGAAGCTAAAACAAAGCTTCTCAAACAAAGTCCCTTCAGAAGTGTGGAAAGGCCTGCGTGAGGTTTCCAACTACAGGAAACCCTCCCCCCACCCTGCAGGTAACAAAAGACTGGCAGAAGACCTGAATAGCTTTTACTGCAGGTTTTCACACCCACTCCACAGCTCATTAGCATCAGCCCATCACCTGGACTCTGCCCTTCCTGCTCCCCCCACTTCCCCCCCACCTCACCCTCTGACCCCCCACCTGCCCTGAAGATCAATGAAAGAGATGTGTGCCAGCTATTCAAGAAACAAAAGATCAAAAAGGCTCCAGGACCAGACGGAGTATCTCCCTCCTGCCTGAAAGCCTGTGCTGAACAGCTGGCCCCCATCTTCACACGGATCTTCAATACATCACTGGAGCTGTCTGTAGTACCTTCCTGCTTCAAAAGCTCCAGCATCATCCCAGTCCCAAAGAAACCTGCCATCACAGGACTCAATGACTATCGACCCATTGCCCTGACGTCCGTAGTCATGAAGTCCTTTGAGAGGCTGGTACTGAGCCACCTGAAGGACATCACAAGACCCCTGCTGGACCCCCTGCAGTTTGCCTATCGGGCAAACAGGTCGGTCGAGGATGCAGTCAACATGGGACTTAACTACATCCTGCATCACCTCGACTCCCCAGGGACCTACGCTAGGATCCTGTTTGTGGATTTCAGCTCTGCGTTCAACACCATCATCCCGGACATCCTTCACCAGAAACTCACCCAGCTCACAGTGCCAGCCTCCACCTGTCAGTGGATCACCAACTTCCTGGCTGACAGGAAGCAGCAAGTAAGGCTGGGAAGCATCACATTCAGCACCCGGTCACTCAGCACTGGCGCCCCTCAGGGGTGTGTTCTCTCCCCTCTTCTATTCTCCCTCTACACCAATGACTGCACCTCAGGGGACCCCTCTGTGAAACTCCTGAAGTTTGCAGACGACACCATCGGTCTCATCAGGGATGGGGACGAGTCTGCCTTCAGACGGGAGGTGGAACAGCTGGCTCTCTGGTGCAGTCAGAACCATCTGGAACTGAACCCGCTCAAGACTGTGGAGATGACAGTGGACTTCAGGAGAAATCCCCCCCGACTACCCCCCTTACCATTCTGAATAGCAAAGTGGCTACCGTGGACTCCTTCAGGTTCCTGGGATCTACAATCTCACAGGACCTGAAGTGGACCTCCCACATAGACACAACCAGGAAAAAGGCACAGCAGAGGATGTACTTCCTGCGTCAGCTGAGGAAGTTCAACCTGCCCCAGGAGCTGCTGATCATGTTCTACACCTCCATCATTCAGTCTGTTCTGTGCACCTCCATCACTGCCTGGTTTGGATCTACAACCAAACTAGACAGACACAGACTACAAAGGACAATCAGGACTGCAGAAAAGATCATTGGTGTTGATCTGCCCTCCATCCAAGACTTATACCTGTCCAGGGTCAGGAAACTGCAGGTAGCATCACTGCAGACCCCTCACACCCTACACACAACCTGTTTAAACTCCTCCCCTCCAGCAGACGCTACAGATCACTGTACGCCAAAACTACAAAAGAGCAGAGGTGAGCTGTGCTGCTGCATTTCACACAGAAGGCTGACACCTCGGGGATCGTCACTTGTAATTCCTGTAAGAGGGATCTGTGCGCCAAAAGCGGTAACACAACAAATATATCCAAACATTTGGCCACACAAGACGGCATTATACTCAATAACGCAATGTTGTGTCTTTAACGCACTTAGCAGCACCAGTGCTAGCACTAGCACAGCAGGTAAAATTAAACAACTGGCTAACGTTGTGTGATAATGATAAAAAATGAGGTAAATTTATTATCCTAAGCCAATAGCCACTTGACTTGTGGACTCATTTTACTCATTGAGTTATGTTTATGCTCAGCGGTGAATAATTAAGACTTGCATTGGGTCACAAACACGTCAGATCATCCCATAAAAGCGTTACGAGGTGGTGTAACGGCTACTAAAAGTGAAACTGATTGTGAGTCCTCACACTGCGCTGCAGGGAAGTAAACTCTTAACACTCAGCTGTTTCAAACACTCACATGAGCTGCTACGTCGCTTTCTTAATTGTGCAATTGTCCATCAGTATCGATACTTTATCACTACACAGCGTTACAAATGTACCAGAATCATTTTGAACACTAGAATAAAATTTGAGACTCTGATCATTAGCGATCATGATAATGCTCATAAAAATGTCCTCAAACATGTGTCTACAAATCTAAATATTTGAAGGTACTGTATACCTATTTTTTACAGTTTTTATAGGCTTTAAAATAGTATTGTCACTATTGTAATAAGCAGTGATCCCAAGATATTTTAACAGCCTACTAACGGGAAAAGTTAATGTGAATTAGTGTGATTTATATGGGTGAATTAATTGTATTATATTATAATATTTATCTTTTATTTTCATTTATACCCTAACCCTATTAACTTTGCCAGGGTGTGTAAAAACATTGTGAATGTGTCAGTGGCGTTGACCTCAAGTATAGACAAACAACTAACATAGAAGTGCAACAACAAGCAATGAAAGTGTTAGAGGTTGTTTAAATGTGACCCAGTTGTTGCATCAATATGCAGAAAATGGCCAATAAAACTCTGTGCTGACTGTCTGCGAGAGCTTTAAAGTGGCTTTAAACAGGTTGTTTACTCATCACATTGAGCAGCTGTTAACAATGGTAATAAATACAGACGTCATAAAGCCCTCACCATATATGACTAACACGGAATCATGTGGTGTTTCGATCCCCAGCGTTTACGTTTCCCTTTCCTTGTGTGTGTGTGCACTGAATCCCACAGTTAGAGAACTCGCTCCACACACACACAGAGCGAGTACAGACATGCTAGTGCTAGACTCAGAGCTTCATATGGCCTGTAGTCTGCATGAGGTGAGCTAAGACGCCTTTGCTTGTTCAATGTAAAGTAAAATAAGTGTCTACACTTTAACCTAGAGACGTCCCAATACAACTTTTTCACTTCCAATACAATACCGATATTGCAACCCTGAGTGTTGGGCGACACCAATATCAATCCGATACAACATCAGCAGAAATTATACATACTTTTATTACTTATTTTGTAGTGTGGAATGTTAAAACAAGCTTGATCAAGTGATGTTACTCAAACAGAGAACAATAGTCAACAACAGTAGGGATGAGAAAAACTGACCTATTTATTATTAACCACTTGGTTACATACATTTTAACGTTTAAGATAATATCTACAGTATTCTACAATTGAATAAATATAATATATATTGGAGATTTTAGATGCAGTTCGATAAAATCCGATATTGGTTTTCTGGCTGATATTGGACCGATATTCGATATCAATATCGGATCGGGACACCCCTATTTTAGGGTATCTATAGTGAAAATGTGTATAACAAAAAATGTGTTTAATGTATTACCAATAAAGAAAATATGAGAACACATTGAAAGGACTTTTTGGAACAATTTTATGTCGTCGGGCATCAAATATGGAGAGCCGCCATTTCATAAGATATGATACAGTTGCGTTCATCGGCCCGGCCTGTCACTTTAAATAACGTTGTGGGAAATGTAGTTTTTCTGTTAGCTCTCAGCGCTAAGCAGCAGTGTGTATGATAAAAGTGCACCATCCAGGTTGTATGTTAACCATCACCACATAAGATACCTCTTTTTACTATTTACAGTAACTGTCTGCACATTTCTTGTCTATTCTGCACACCCTGAGTGATCTTACTGAATGCCAAATGTAACAAGTAAATTTCTCCATTGTGGGATCAATGAAGGATTATCTTATCTTATCTTATCTCACCAACTACCTGCTTCTTGTATGCTTCTGTGCTGACTCAGCATCAGAATTAGGCTAACGGACACAGCTGTTGTTACCAGCAGAAACGAGGCTGTGTTAGAAATGTAACATTATGGTGATGAACTGTGATGAAAGCTGCGTGAAAGGGTATCTGTTCATTGACGGGAGGGAGGATGCGCCGAGGATCAGCACCTGAGGCGCCTTAAAGAAAAGGTAAAAGCTCAACATTTAGCTACAAGGAAGTAAGAGGGAACAATCTGGTGGGGGCGTGGTTAGTGCCATGGCACCCGCCCATGTAAGCAGAAATGTAGTAGTGCTCTGAACAGGTACGTTTACAAGATGCTTTGAGATTTTCTGTAAAGAAATTCTGTCGCGACCGCATCTGATTTCAGATATAACTTTAGCTTGGTGCCCATTAGCTTAGCCCATTAACATAGGCCATTAGCTTAGTCTATTAACTTAGCCCATTAGCTTAGCCCATTAACATAGGCCATTAGCTTAGCCCATTAACTTAGCCCATTAGCTTAGCCCATTAGCTTAGCCCATTAGCTTAGCCCATTAGCTTAGCCCATTACCATAGGTCATTAGCTTAGCCCGCAGGTCCCTCTCAGAGCAGCTCAGCTTGAAGCGGTCCTCGCATACCACCAAATTTTGTCCAAACGGAAACGTTTTAAGTGTATCCCGTACAGATATTATAGAGCCAACGTCTGTTTAACTCTGACTTCGTGTCATTATTTGGCTTAAAGATGCAAAACCATTGGCTTTACACTCCACCATTGTTAAGAAACTATAGACCAACGGAACACTGTTACCTAGCAACAGCTAACAGGAATCAACAAATGAGCATCACATCCTGTCCAAAATGGCAACTTCTCCATAGTTGAAGCCCGAAGGTATAAAATCATTCTAAAAAGTCCTTTTAATGTGTTTTTTTTAATAAAAAGGTGCATATATTTTGTTCATTGGTAATACATTAAACTTTTTTTATTACATACTGTACATTTTCACTACAGGTACCCTTAAGGACTTACATTAAGAAGGTCAAGGTGTATAATGACCAAGTACTGAGTCAGTCGGTGTGTGCGTCTGTGTGTGTGTGCGTGTGTGTGTATGTGTGCGTGCGTACAGTCTGTACACTGACTAGCCCAAGCACAACCAGCATTTTTTTAGCTGATCTTAAAACTCACACACAAACATGTGCTACATTGACTCAGCTAGCTGCTGTGTGTTGGTGCAGTGTGTTTTTTTTACTGTAAAAATGCATTAGTGAGCAGTGCTCTAATGCTGAGCTATAGGCCCGGGGAGCCTTGTGCTGCGATGCTGGAAAGCGGAGCCTCCACTGATGGAGCACTGTGGTATAAATAGCTGCACAGCATCAGATGACTTTCAGCAGCTTTGCTCTTCTATTGCCAGGAGCCAACATATAGATCATTGGCCTATAGAGATGCATTAGCTTGCTTTGACTTTGATGTACAGAAACACTTGACGCTTACTGGCGGCAGAGGTGTAATTGCCTCACCTTTCTAGACATCTCTGAAAAATCTCACTTTCTCCTTCACCCTGTGCTATTTTCACATGCCTCTTACTCGTTATGTTCCATTTGATTCTTTCTATGCCACTTACTGGTGCTCATCTTGCCAGAAAACCAACATGATGGCAATCTTCTTTTTTCATTTATTTTCATCTGTGTAGAAGTGGTATATGCATCACTGCACATCAACCGGGCTGGGCAACACTAGCTCAATTCCAACACAATAATTCTGCCAAATACTGCCTTGCCCTGAGACACTTAAAACTGAAGAACATAATAAACAAATGTATTGTTTTAATGATTATAAATGGATCCAAAGGTGAGTTGCAGAGCAGTTTTTAGTCGGTAGCCACTAGTTTCCTTGAGCAACATGATCACTAACACATTTTATAAACAATAAATAGATCTTGTGTTTTAATTTGAAAGGGATTTTTAGCAGCTGAACAATACTGTTAATATTTTCAGTATATGTACCCCTACAGGTACACGATGGCACTACAGGGGGTACTTAAGAGAGAGAGAGAGAGAGAGAGAGAGAGAGAGAGGAAAATTAACAAAAAAAGGCATGAGATGACCAGAAATTATAAAAACTATAGAAATTAATATATTCACTAAATCAGTGTTTTTCAACCTCTGGGTTCGCCTGAAATCTCTGAAAAGTTTTGAAATATTTTATTCATTTATTTTTTTAATCAAGTCTTAAACAACTGTATTGAATACTTTCACTTTGTCAAATATAAATCTATTTCAACTAAAATGCCAATTAAAAAAAATTATCTGAGCTCAAACATGATCAAAAACTAATTCTAGAAAAAAATAATGTATCTGGAATCGCCAGAATTTCTTGATATTAAAATGGGGTCACGATCCAAATAAGGTTGTGAACCACTGCACTAAATACTGTTTCTTTCCACTTATTTACAAAATGAGATTCTTTTAAATGTGTTATCACTCATTCCATCATTATGCTCTATAGTTGTTTTTATATAGTTTTCAAAGCAAAAAGGGGGTACAGTACTTGGATTCAGAAATATGAGAAAAGGAGTACTTGAGCCAAAACAGGAGATTAGTTGGTGAATCCAGTGCAAACTCACTTGAAGCTGGGATTTGGTTCCAGCTTTTCTCCTCAAACAAAGCTGACCACAAAAGACGTGTGACGTGCAACGCTGGCAACATGTCATGTGACTGACAGGGAATCAAACCGTAATAAACATTAGCATATCATTAATTCTGTGAACAGAAAGCCTTTTCAAATGACTGCACTCTAACTCTTGGGAAGCAGCTCTGGTAGTTTTGTCACTACAGAACGCTGTGGGTCAAATATCATGTGACAAGCCCACACATGATTAGAAACGAGGATCAACACAAAACCTATGAGCATGAATCTGTTTATGGTGCAGCAGCAAGCTCCAGCACAACAAAACAGACTGGGATGAAACGCTACAATATGATGCAACTAAACGAGCAACGATCCGGATCAAATGGAAATCCTTGGAAAAATAACAGTTTCTGCTGCAGAATGAAACACATATACACTGCCTGACACTGTAACAGACTGAACAGTGAAACCGTCATCCACAATAAAAGCAGCACTGTTCATGGCCACCCAGGCCAACTGTTTACTTCCACTAAGTCTTATGTTGATACATTTTTCCCTTTACATTTGATTTTCCCTGTTTGACTGTGAATGTTCCCAGTTATCAAGGTCATATAGAGGCGCCGATTATCCGAGATCGGAGAAAACGAACGAGAAATGTGAAATAGAAATAGCAATATTGTGCTTATTGTTAGATATTATTCAAGCGAAAATTGCAATTTGACACTGAAAATGCCCTCACATGCATGCTTTGGGAAGATATCACTCATTAACATTGTAAACTAGTGGTCAGAGAGACAGAAATGTAAAATCTCACACAGACGTCATTGTCTGAAATAGAAATACCTATGAAACAGACTTGAAGCTCAATGACATTTTGTGGGACAGTGCCACACTTTTCCATGACATTTTTGGACGTAAAACGGGTGTTCTAAAGTCTAGCTCTAGTAAGTGTAGCAAATATGTCAAATCTTGCGTGGTCTCAGCGTGTGCTTGTTTCAGCACATTTGTGCAATGTCTAACTATGAAATTAACTAAATTAACCGCATTAAACATGTTAGGTACAATTCTGTGAAGTTTCACAACCTGTATTGGCTTTTACTTAGGGAAAGCCAATGAAATAGAATATGTAAACCATGGGACTCAAACTCGGGGCTTGTAAGTTGATATTTTGTGGCCCCGTCCTTGATAAAAAAAAAGTTTAATGTTAGTGCGGCCCGCGTGCTTTATGTGAATGGCATTATGTGCGAAAGGTAGGGGTGTTCCATCTAAGGAACCTGATGAATCGATAAGATAACGATACAATTCAATAAATCAACAATTATCACAATTTTTGATGCATCATCTTTTTTTTTCCTCACTTTGAGACTATTTCATAATTTTAAACAAGGTATGTGTTGGTATCCATTTATTAAAGTAACCAAACAGATGAATCACCATTGTTTTTAATTATGTCAAATCACCAAATCCAACAATAATCCCATTACAAAAAAAATAGATAAAACAATGTAAAAATAACTAAAATATTAGTTAAACAGCTTTAGAAACATAAGTCGACAACATTAGCTCTCATAACAGGAGTTAGGAGCAGGTCGACGCGGTAAAGCTCGGAGCCCGAGAGCCACCTTTGCCGCCGGACCCTTCCAGGTCGACCCGGAGCCGGTCGTGGTGCACCGCCATGAGGGAAATGCGCCCAACGAAGAAGCATCTCTCCCCAAAGACACCAGTGCCAGGAACGCTATTTTTTAATACAGATGAGTGAATCTCAGCTCAGTAACTGTAGCTAAAGAGTTAGCTGCCACCATCGCCACCTTCACATGCGCCGTTCCTTTAAAGCTGATATCTGGAGTTTCTAAGAAATCTATGTTTATGTATGATTCTTTTGAAATGCAAACAAATACCTAACTAGTCTTTTACTATGGTCTACTGCCGGTGGTCATTCATACTGTATATATTAATGTCTATAAGTCCCTCCTTCGTCCTATAGACACCTATACAAATAGAAATGATCCCCGACTGCGCCCAGCCAATAGGCTTTGACTTCCTGTTTTTGAGACTGTCCATCAAAGTGAATGTGGAACTGTGCATGGAAACGAGGCTGTGCGTCACAACAACAAACTGGTAAATATGATTTTGGCTCTTACCTGACCCATAGACCTATATCGATGTGACCCAATCCGGCCTTGTTATGTTGCGCGATGCGCGTGCAGGGAAGTAGAGGCGTGGCTTCTGGTAGATTGCAGAGGCAGTGGGAGGAAATGAGGCTGTTTAGGGCGGGACATCGAGACGTTTCTCAGAAACTCCAGATATCAGCTTTAAGTGTGCGGGCGGCAAGCTCAACTTTCACTTTCATTCCACGAGCAGCAGTTGTGTTCCTGTCATTCAGTTATTATGGAAAACAATCAATTTTGAAAATGAATGTATGAATCGTTATCGAATCGTCATGTGTCGAATCGCGATTATTCTATTAATCGATGCATTGGCATACTTCTAGTGGAAGGTCCCTTTGATGCACCAGCTGGAGCTGAACGGACAGACACACACACTCTCAATCAAACTTTTCCCTGTCTGACAGCTGTTTGAAGTGTATTGTGAAATGAATCACACCCTTTCCTTCCTTCTTCTTCATGGCTTCATTTCACCCTCAAGAATGGAGACATTTGAATGCATGGAGGAGTAACACGTCACATTTGATGAAACATCTGACATATATATATATATATATACAGTGGGGCAAAAAAGTATTTAGTCAGCCACCAATTGTGCAAGTTCTCCCACTTAAAATGATGACAGAGGTCTGTAATTTTCATCATAGGTACACTTCAACTGTGAGAGACAGAATGTGAAAAAAAAATTAAGGAATTCACATTGTAGGAATTTTAAAGAATTTATTTGTAAATTATGGTGGAAAATAAGTATTTGGTCACTTCAAACAAGAAAGATCTCTGGCTCTCACAGACCTGTAACTTCTTCTTTAAGAAGCTCTTCTGTCCTCCACTCGTTACCTGTATTAATGGCACCTGTTTGAACTCGTTATCTGTATAAAAGACACCTGTCCACAACCTCAAACAGTCAGACTCCAAACTCCACTATGGCCAAGACCAAAGAGCTGTCGAAGGACACCAGGAAAAGAATTGTAGACCTGCACCAGACTGGGAAGAGTGAATCTACAATAGGCAAGCAGCTTGGTGTGAAAAAATCAACTGTGGGAGCAATTATCAGAAAATGGAAGACATACAAGACCACTGATAATCTCCCTCGATCTGGGGCTCCACACAAGATCTCATCCCGTGGGGTCAAAATGATCATGAGAACGGTGAGCAAAAATCCCAGAACCACACGGGGGGACCTGGTGAATGACCTGCAGAGAGCTGGGACCAAAGTAACAAAGGTTACCATCAGTAACACACTACGCCGACAGGGAATCAAATCCTGCAGTGCCAGACGTGTCCCCCTGCTTAAGCCAGTGCATGTCCAGGCCCATCTGAAGTTTGCCAGAGAGCACATGGATGATACAGCAGAGGATTGGGAGAATGTCATGTGGTCAGATGAAACCAAAATAGAACTTTTTGGTATAAACTCAACTCGTCATGTTTGGAGGAAGAAGAATACTGAGTTGCATCCCAAGAACACCATACCTACTGTGAAGCATGGGGGTGGAAACATCATGCTTTGGGGCTGTTTTTCTGCTAAGGGGACAGGACGACTGATCCGTGTTAAGGAAAGAATGAATGGGGCCATGTATCGTGAGATTTTGAGCCAAAACCTCCTTCCATTAGTGAGAGCTTTGAAGATGAAACGTGGCTGGGTCTTTCAGCATGACAATGATCCCAAACACACCGCCCGGGCAACGAAGGAGTATAAGCATTTGAAAGTCCTGGAGTGGCCTAGCCAGTCTCCAGACCTCAACCCCATAGAAAATCTGTGGAGGGAGTTGAAAGTCCGTGTTGCTCGGCGACAGCCCCAAAACATCACTGCTCTCGAGAAGATCTGCATGGAGGAATGGGCCAAAATACCAGCTACTGTGTGTGCAAACCTGGTAAAGACCTATAGTAATCGTTTGACCTCTGTTATTGCCAACAAAGGTTATATTACAAAGTATTGAGTTGAATTTTTGTTATTGACCAAATACTTATTTTCCACCATAATTTACAAATAAATTCTTTAAAATTCCTACAATGTGAATTCCTGGATTTTTTTTTCACATTCTGTCTCGCACAGTTGAAGTGTACCTATGATGAAAATTACAGACCTCTGTCATCATTTTAAGAGGGAGAACTTGCACAATTGGTGGCTGACTAAATACTTTTTTGCCCCACTGTATATATATATATATATATTTTTTTTTATACTTTATTTTTTATTTCTTTTTTTACATACAAAAGTGAAAAACACAAAAAAAGCAAAAGCAAACAAAAACAGAAAAAGAACATGTTGCATTGCCGTGTCTCTACAGTTTGATCTGATGTTAGTGTCAGTGTGATGTGTGTACAGTCCATTTCTCCCATTTTTCCAGACATTTTTCTTCTTGGGTTCTTAACTTATGGGTCAAAAGCTCCATGACGTGAATCTCTTTCACCATTTTGAGCCAGTCATCTTGTGTTGGTGGGTCTGGTTTGTACCATTTTCTCGTAATTGCTTTTTTACAAGCTGCTAACAAAATTTTAAACAAATATCTGTCCTCTTTTAACACATTTCCTGTCATTCTGTCAAAGTACAGTAATAAACATGAGTTGGGTATGTCATAGTTCAGAATTCTGACAATAAACAAATGAACATCCTCCCAAAATTTTACAATTTTAGGGCAAAGCCAAAAGACATGAGAATGGTCTACATTTGTTGCCCCGCACTTTCTCCAACATGGTTGTGGTACTGACAGGTATTTGTGTTGGATTTTAGGTGTGATAAAAAATCTAATTATATTCTTCCAACAAAATAGCCTCCATGCACGTGATGATGTGCTTGACTGTTGTGTTCTCCAAATGTCTAGCCATTCATCTTCAGAGATATTCACCCCCAGCTCTCCCTCCCATTTACGTTTAACATATGAAGTTGTATTCCCTCTTGTCTCCAATAGATTTTGATACAATGTAGATATTATTCTATATTTCTTTGTATTGTATATTCCAATTATGGTTCTGATTATTCCATTATTATCCAAATTTATATTATGCTTTATTTCTTTGTCAAAGTAGTCCCTTATTTGTAGATACCTGTGGTGATCCTGATTGTTTAAATTATATTTTTCTTTAATCTCCTGAAAACTCATAAAATTCCCATTTTTAATTAGCGTACACATGGCTGTTATTCCACTTGAAATCCATTGCTTAAATGTCTGGTCATGAGAACTGGGGATGAAACGCCTATCATAGGCTATCCATTGGATTAATCTCAGCTCTTTCTCCAATCTATATTTTTTAACTAACTTAAACCACATTTTTAAAGTAAATTGGGTGATAGTGTCCACATGTTTAATCATACTTAGTGCTTCTTCCCAGTCTCCAATAAGGCCCCCGATTTCTCTTCCTTGTACAAATTTCTCTAAATTTTTCCATTTTGCTACATAATTTTCATCACACCAACAAATTACAGGTCTAATTTGTGCTGCATGAAAATATTCTTTGAGGTTTGGCAGCGACATTCCTCCCTTAGCTTTCCCTATCTGTAGCGTTTTTAATTTTATTCTTGGTCTGTGACCATTCCATATATACCTTGAAATTGTTTTGTCCCATAGTCTGAATTGTTTCTCAGGTATCTCCATAGGTAGCGACTGACATATATATATTTATCTTTTGCATTATTTGAAAAAAGGCCACTCTAAATATACTTGTTGAATGCTTGCATTTCTTTTATGTGCATTATTGGAAAAGGTAACTTCGATGTTATAAATGATCTTGGCACATAAGCATTTTTGCTTCTGCCTGTTTCAGTCTTGTTATACATTGTGAAATTGGGATTTATGTTTGAATGTTTTATGTTAGACTAAAACAAACAAACTGAAAGTGAAATGATGGCCCAGGTATTAAACCATACCTCTCAAGTATCCCGATTTGGCTGGAAAACTCCCGTATTTTACCCCTCTTTCCAGCCATCGTCCCGTATTAGTATTTTTCCATAAATATCAAGTAATTTAATGTAATAATAATTAAAAGAAGCCTTAGTAAACTGAATGCTGTCACTAATCTCGTGAGAACTGCCTCCTGAAATGGCCTGAGTGACAGTTCTCGCGAGATTAGTGCTGACAGCGGCAACAAACTCGGAAACAACTCAGAAAAGAGATGATGAATGAAGATGTTCCGGTGAAAAAAAACAACATTTACTGGTGTAAATATGTTGTGAAATGAGACAAAGAGTTTATCTTCCTAAAGACCATCAGGATGGGACACAGTTACACATTCTGTTAGATTAATAACTGAGATTTTAACGTCTACCACAGTGGAAGGAACGACGTAAGTCACCATGAAAAATCAGCCAATCACAAGCTCCACAAATATATACTGTTTTAAAAAAGTGTTCAAGAATGTAAAGTCTGTAACAAATGTGTCTATAATAAATCATTAGTGAATACCAGAGAACCACATGAGTGAGCATGAAACATTATCAGAAAATATGTAATGAAAATAAAATGTTAATTTTTAACTTAAAGACAAGCAATGAAATCAACAGTAAATATGCAACATGTTGACTTGTATATAAACTGTAAGTACAGTATATGAAATAAACAAATGTGCTTCATATACTCATTTATGTTTTAATTTAGGCTGTTTTATAATGCAGGAATTAGAGCTGGGCAATATATCGAGATTCAAGATGTATCAACTTTATATATACAGTATATATGCCTGTGTGGCATTTTGCATCAACAAATTTAACCCAGAATTGTCTTTCTGGTCAGACTTTATTTGAAAATAATGATCTAGATTTATATTATATATCACCATTTGGGAAAACACATTAGGTATGAGTTTTGGTCTATATCACCCAGCCCTAGAAGGAATGTTCACAGCATTTCAATGTCAACAAAGGTAGGCCTACCAGATTCTAATCACATAATATTATTTAGTAAGTGGTTGACAAGTGTGTATTTTAGATTTCCTGTATACTTGTCTTAAAATATAAGAAATACTGGAGCTTGGTTGGGGTGGTGGACGTCTACTAGCGCGCGCCTGAAAATGTCCCTTATTTTTAAATCCAAAACTTGACAGGTATGATTGAGGTGCGGAATTCATGTACGTGAAGTGACCCATAAAACGCGCTACAATCAATCTACAATCAGACAAACGTGGTGCATGGTGACGTCAACACAGGATTCATTCATCCTGATGCAGTGCATTGGCTTCATAACTCACGTGCTTTACATTAATGCTTGCGCTCGTACGCACTTTGTTGGGGAGTCACACCTCACTGACATGAGAAGTTTCTACTGTTAAAATGACATGAGGTGTGGGCTCATGTATTCCCCGTCCTCCACTAGTAGCAGACACACACTGACGGAACTCTGAGACCTTCAGATCAGACACTTTCTCCTCATGGCACTCACACTGATTACTGCAGAGACGACAGAAGTAAATAACTTGCTTTTCATTTAATAGTGATGTCATTACTGTGACCACCAAATAAATATTAGATGTTTTGTGGCCTGCACACTAACAAACACCTCTTCCTTTATCTTGATTTTCCTGCCATGACTGAGCAAAAAAAAAACCCATGAGTCAGCAGCTCGTTCTGATAAAAAGATGCTTTCATGAGCCACTTTGCATTGACCATTTATTGTAGGATGTGGGTGTGTTGCAGGCAGGATATGAAGTGAAATCACCTTCAGCGTGGGCTGTGATGTAGAAATGGAAAAGTGTGTACAGGTGAGCTCAGCACAATTTGGATCAAAAAATGTTTTGGTGCGGCACATTTTTTATATTTTAAGTGCACATACACTTCTAATACAGATTATAAATGAGTCCCCCAGGGGGCTCATTTATAACAATAAATGTGTTTATTTTCCAAATATTGGAAAAAACCCAACTGATACCCAACCCTATAGATGCGGCCCAGCCTCACCCAGACTGTGCCCCCAGCGGCCCCCAGGTAAATGACACGGGAATGAGTAAACTGATACATGGAGGTGCTTATAATTCTGATTCTGGTAACTTAGTTGAAGCAACTGGACGTGAAATATTGTCTGAAAACGTCTTACATCAAGAGGTTCCTTCTGCTCTGAAACTAGCTGGGGGTCTGAGATCAAAGAGGTCTAGTTTTAAAGTCTTTACACTGGCTCCCAGTCAGTCTCAGAATGTACTTTAAAGTTCTGCTGCTGGTTTGATTTGGTCCAGAATCCATCAGTGACATGTTAGTCAGGTATGAACCCAGCAGGTCTTTCAAATCTATGGACACAGGTCAGATAGTGGAGCCCAGAGTGCACAGAAAACATGGTGATGCTACTTTTAGTTGCTATGCTGCAAAGAAGTGGCGCCAGAGCTGGTCAGCATCACGTGAAGCTTTTAAAATCTGAGTTAAAGGCACTTTTTCTCTACTGCGCATGACTGAGAGGGAGATTTTTAATCATATTATTGTTGATTTCATGTTTTTACTGCTGATTTTATGTTTTTACTGCTGATTTTATGTTTTTACTGCTGATTTTAATGTTCTTACTTATTTTTAAATAGGGATGCACCGAATATATTCTTTAACCAAATATATTAGGCCGAATATTGCAAAAAAATGCAACATTCAACCTTTGGTGGAGTGAGTCGAATAGTAGCATGTGACGCAATGACGCAGTGTCCGATGCAAATTTCTTAGTGCCCGTTTAACTTTGCTGTGCCCGTAAAGCTCCGTCCGTTTCTCGTGTAGCACAGCGACGCTCCGTGAGAACGTGATCAGCTTTAATCATCTTCACCTGCTCAGTGTTGGAACTGTTGTGCCTGGTTTACTAAGAAGCTACCTCAAGTACAACCATTTCAGTGTGAACTGAACCGGTTTACAAAATAAAAGTCAGTTAGAGCAACGTTATTAGAATGTTACATTCTAACAACATCTCATCAGAGCTACAGAAGATAGGATCATTTAAATTAGGTTCATTTAAACCAAGTTGATCAAAACTTCAATAAACCTGATCAGATTCAGTAAATCATTGATCCCTGTGAGGAAATCAGGTGACACTAATGCTGTTCTCATACATCTTTATACGACATATAAATAATTAAAAAGGAGAGGTCAGAATAATCAATGTCATTACAACTTACTGTATATCTACCTTTTAATTGTATCTTACTTTATTTTTGACAAGCATTTTTGTTTAATTAATTATTGTTTAATGTTTAATTATTTGTTTCCTCACATGAGTTAAAATCTAATGAGTGAAAAACACGAAATTTGAAAAGAAAAAAATAAAAATGATTTTATAGGGCCTTAGGTTTACATTATTAGCCTACTGTATGTACTGTGGCTAAGCAGACTTGTGCCAAAAAGACAATAATGCATTTGTCGTGGGTTTATCCACTTTAATGCCCTTTAGCTTTTTTTGGAATGCATGTTTTGTTTTATTTGAAGGGCTAATATAAATGAAAAACTTTGTTGTGCTTTTTTTTTGAAAAGCAAAGGCTACTGGAATATTTAAAAAATGTCAGATTATTCAATAAACATTTACTCAAACATGTCTAAAAATGTATTCTAGGCTATCTATGCACTATTAAAATAATAGTGGAAAAACTTAACCGCATTCAGTATTCATTTATATTTTATTCGGCTTCGGCCACAAATTCTCATTTCGGTGCATCCCTATTTTTAAACTATTAAATGTTTTCTATTGCATTTTTTAATCATGTAAAGCACGTTGAACTGCCTTGTGTAATGAAATGTACTCTACAAATACATTTGCCTTGAGATATATGCTGTAGAGTTGATTATTTTGAGTGTTTCATTAGCATATAAAGTTGTTGAGTAATCTGAGAGTAAAATCATAGTGGCATTATAGATAATGGATATGTTATGTCTCAACTTGCTGTCCCTTTATTCTAAACATTTGTTAAGAATAACAACATTGTTGCAGTTTTTCTTTGAGAACATCATTTAGTTTCACATGTGCTTGATTCCAATGCTTAAAGCGAGGGTCAGTAAAGCTCCACAGTGGGAAACGTATCCATGATCAATTCAGGGGACAACTCATAATCGATAACGGCCTCCTGTCAGTACAGCATATAAGAAATGTAACTTGGGACATTGACACAGATGTACAGAATGTCTCACCTGACTAATATCCTACACTGCGTTCATGGCAGTGAAGCCAAACTGGAAACACTAACTGTACAATCCATGTTAGACATTTAAATGCTGTGATGTATGTACTAATGTGTATTATAAGCTTTACTTTACTTTGCACCCAGTGTGTTTTTTAAGAAAAAATGCTTACTGCAAACCCAAAGGGGTTTATTTTATTAATATTTCAGCTATTCACCCACTTTTTCCTGTTAAAATGAGCTCACAACCACCCAATCTGGTAACACTACTATTATAGCAAAAAACAAATAGCTGAAAAACATATAGACCAGAGGTTCCTAAACATTTCAGTCCCATACCCCTTCAAACCTTTAAAGACTGGGATACACGGTGCAATTTTTTCAATCGTTGCACTCAGCTCCAGCTCAAACTGTGTGACTCGGACGCAGAATGTGCGCAGCTCACGATGCATGTTCTCACACTGTACGGACCGACACTCTGACACGATCTGACTGCTCACACTGTACGTTCATACATGACACGTCGGGGTCTTGTTTCCGGAAATGCAACGTACAAATTAGAAGAAGAAGAAGAAGAAGAACTCTGAAGCATCGCCATTAGAGAGAGACACTCGCAAATCTCAGCAAAAAGCTTTAAAAAAGAAAAGATGATGATGTGATGGACCAGGAGCTGGCTGGACAGACATGGGCACGACAGTCCGTCGGTGTTCGCGAAAGCGCAGTGTGAGCATTTACTGTAAGCCGGTCCGTGCCACTGCTTCAACTGTGCGATACCCTCATGAGGAGCGACTGGATTTCAAACATGTTTGAAATCCTTATGACCTACAATTGCTGATCGGGAGCTGGTCGTGAGGTGTTAATCGCTTCTCGTGACCCATGTATACTACACGATGCATGACACACGATCTAGCAGAGACTCGCACGATCCCACAAAATAGTCGCACGAGTCGAAAATCGGCTCAAAATGGGCCAAAAATCGCACAGTGTATGCCTGCGTAAACCTGAAGCCATGTACCTCCTGCGCACTTAAAAAACATAATGTAATGTCCAACAATTTAGCCCTACAGTGAAATTTGTTGCTGAGTTTTACTTTATTTATATAGCCCAAATAGTGATCTCCAAGTGATTATGAAAATATTAAATTCTTAAAAAAAAAAACAACAATAATATTTAATAAAAATGCCAATACTCTGTAAGTTGATGTTTTGTCTGAAAAACTACTTTCATACAAGTACAAAGCACTCTCGTCGTTTTGAGGAGATGTGTAATCTGTAGCAATGCATGGAGGCTCCTGACTGCTGGTCTATTTATATTCTAGTTTCTATTTTTTTTATTCACGTACCCCCATGACAATAATTTGTGTACCCCTGGGGGTACCCGTACGTACCCCACCTTGGGTAAAGACTATAAAAACAACATAAAATCTGAAATACTTTGTATTGTTTGTGCAGCTGATAAACTAACTCACCCCAAAAGACAAAGTTATACAAGCTCACCCCATCTTTTCCAAACACCAGACCCACAATGACCTTAACTGACCCATGAGCAGCGCTCTGCTGTAAAATCAATGAATGCAAGCATCAAATTCATCTAAACTGGACACGGCACCATTCTACAAAGTGTCCCCTGTCCGTTAGCGTCCTCCTGTCCTGCCCTTTGCTCCTTTGTCCAGGCACAGACCTAACAGACCGGCCTTTATTGGTGTGCAGCAATGCTTTTCAAGGTATACAGTGTGGAGTAAATTAGGATGACAAGGACACTGAAGGCCTCTTCCTTCATCATTCTCCATTCTTCGCTTCCCTGCACTTTTCCACCATCCTCCCTGTGCTTCAGTCAATTACCACGGCCAAAGAGGCTTTCAAAGATCCATCACCAGGGCCACTATGTTCTTAAACTCTGACGCCAATTAGGTCTGCTATCAAAAAGTCCCTGTAGTCGCCTTGTGTAAAAGAGGACAGCGCTTTTAAAGAGGTCATTATTCAAACCCTCACAGGTTAGACTGAGCGCAATGAATATTCCCAAGTGTGCTGAATCATCTCTGGATTCATTGTTGCTATATATATATATATATATATATTTTTTTTTTTCCGTCTCTTGCAATGAATGGTCTGCACCTTACCTTTCGTTGTAATGACAATAAGAAGACAGTCATCAACATCACCCGCCAAATTGGTTATTATAACTCACAACCTTTTCCTAAATGTCCTAAATCTAAGAACTCAAATGTATACATAAGAAAATATTAACACATCAGAATATAAACCTACTACCTATCTCAAACGGTTTCCAAGAAAAGCTGTGAACCTTTGAAGATACCTCGAATAGAGTAAAAAAACAGCACAAGGGCAATGACTCTGGAAAAAATATTTGCGCACTTCTCATTTTCGAACTCCATCAAGGTGTTGATACCCAGAAGCCACACACCAAATTTGGTTATCCTATCTGAGAAACGCTGTCCCCTTTAACTCGGACGGACAGACGGAGCTCAAACCTACATCCCCCTTCACACTTTGTGGCGTGGGATAATAATACCAACACGAAAACGACAACAAAAACACAAAAATATACTGAATCATAAAAAGAACAGACAATTAACAACTAAATACACAAAATGACACAAAAAACACACAAAATTATGATGTAATTGATCTTGATTAGAACGTAAACTGAAAATACAAGGGTTAGTGTTGGTCCCACATCAGCAGGGAGATGATAGGAAATAATAGAAACTAGAGAAATAAATCTATTCAGGAGGCACTGTTTCATTCTACTTATTTACAAAATGAGACTCTTTAAAATGTGTGTTATCACTCATTCATTCCATCAATATGCTCTATAGTTGTTTTTTTACGGAATTCTGAGCAAAATGTGGTGGTCAGACATACGGGGGTACATGATTAAAAAATCAGAGAAGGAGCCAAAAAAAGTTTGAGAACCGCTGTTTTAGGGCACCACGATACAATAGATGAAAATGGCAATTATTGATAACATCATTGTTATTAATGATTTGACAATGACAGTGAAGCAGTTTAACATTGTGTTAAAAAGCTGTAGCATAGACATAGACTATCATTGAGTATGCTGAATGCATTTTTTCAGGCATATTACCATATGGTTGCATTAATCAAAACTGTGAGATATTAGTTTAGATTTAATTTTGCATCTAATCACTATAGGGCATTTAGTCATTTCTTTAATTTTAGAGTATCCAACCAAACTGTGTTGATAAAGCACCTCAAATAAACCCATGAGACAATAAACACATTCAGGAAAATAACACGGAAAACTCTAAAACTACATTCCAGACATAAGTATAGCCTCAACAATTATTATTTATCATTTTATGATGTTATAAATGACCGAAAACTCCTATTCATGTTAGTGTAGTTCACGTTGTTCCTTCTTTCTTCTTTCCAATATATCAAACAAGGTTCAGATTACTAAAACATTTCAAACCATTTTAAACTATACTTCAGAAACCACTGAGAGAGCCTTGAAACTTGAACTGCTCTGACTTCCCAGAAATGGAGTCAAGTTGCAAACAAACCAGTTTGACCAAACAGGGACTAAATACCTTGTTTTCAATCTGCTGCTGTATTCTTGCAAATGTCTCTCCAGATTCACTCGTATCGTCAGTGAAACAGAAACACAATATACACTCCTTGGAAGGTGAAGGCGCAGACGTTCCACACAGATAAATCATTTCTGCACCCATTCTTCATTCATGAATACATTCTTTACATGTCACGGAAACTCAGGGATCATCAACTGTTTATTATCAGCACATGCAAAGGTACTGATTCATAACCAATAAATGGTTCATTTTGACTACTTAACAAGTAGAGATCTTTGGTAAGAACAGCTCAATAAGTAAAGAAAAATGTCAGTCCATCTTTTTTTAAACATACTGTATGTGCGAGTGAGTAGACCTTTCTCAGATGTCTTAGATCACGTGACTCCCCATAATGCAGCCACAGTGGACAGTACAAATTGCTTCTTGGTCAATTTCATTGTTTTACTACTTTTTAGCGCTGGTTAAGATCAGTAAGACGTGGGTACAGGGCTTGAAACTGTGACCAAATTGGTCGCATATGCAACCATTTTTTCAGTGTGCGAGTGAAAATTTAATCTGGCCGCATTAAGTCAACTATTAGTAGTTGACTATACTGCTGTACACTCTCCATACCCCTTGCCATACTCCCGCTCAAAAAAAAAAAAGGAAAAAAGGGTGCGACCAAATTCTGTGCTGGTGCGACCAACTGAGAAAGTTAGTCGCACCAGTGCCAAAACTGGAAAAGTTAGTGAAGAGCCCTGGTGTATTTAATTTATAAATTAATAACGCTTCTGTCCTTTAAGGTAGTGATGATTTTTGTCTCTTTTGTATTCTAAATAAATACAGTTAAATTTTATAACGCGGTTTTTGTTATACTAGCTTAGTACTTTCACGGGCTTCTATCAGTGATAATTCATGTGTGGAAGTTGGCAAATCCTGAATTCAGCAAAAAAATAATGATTGTAGGCATTCAAACTTTAGTAAACTTTCAGCGATTCTCCTGTGTACTCTGAAAGAGAGTTTATTTAAGTAGTTTAAATGATCTTTACAATGTAAATTAATAAAAAAAAGTCTTATTCTCCTGGTAGGTTATATGGGTTTACTCTAATCTGACTCATCTTTTGGGGGCTATCAAGTTGTCAGCATTCTACCACCCCCTAAACACGGCGAGTGCCTTTTATATATATCAAAAAGTTCTACTGTGTTCACTGGCAAACTTTAGACGGGCCTGGACCTGTGCTGGATTAAGCAGTTGGATCTTTAATGCGCTGCAGGATTTTAATCCATGATGACGTAGTGTGCTACTAATGGTAACCTTTGTTACTGTGTTCCCAGCTCTCTTCAGGTCATTGACCAGTTCCCTCCACGTAGTTCTGGGCTGATTCCTCACCTTTCTCAAGATCATTTGTACCCCATGAGGTGAGATCTTTAATGGAGCCCCAGGTCGAGGGAGATTGTCAGTGATAGTGTATTTCTTCCATTTTCTATAATAGCTCTAACAGTTGATCTCTTCTCACCAAGCTGCTTGCCTATTGTAGATTGGCTCATCCCAGTCTTGTGCAGGTCTACAATTTTGTCCCTGGTGTCCTTAAGGCATACACTGCAATTTTTGACTTATTTTGAGCCAATTTTCGACTTGTGCTTCTATTTTGTGGGATCGTGCGAGTCTCTGCTAAATCACGTGTCACGCATCGTGTAGTATACTTGGAGTCACGAGAAGCGATGAACACCTCACGACCAGCTGCCAATCAGCAATCGTATGGTTGTAAAAAAATCAAACATGTTTGAAATCCAGTCGCTCCTCGTGACGGTATCGCACAGTTGAAGCAGTGCCACGGACCGGCTTACCGTAAACGCTCACACTGCGCATGCGTGAACACCGTAGGACCGCTGTAAAATTGACAGACTGTCATGCCCACGTCTGTCCAACCAGCTCCTGGTCCATCACAACGCCGTCTTTTCTTTTTTAAAGTTCTTCTTGCTGAGATTTACGAGCGTCTCTGCACTTCCGGGTTTTTCTTCTTCGTCTGTTTTAATGGCGACGCTTCAGTGTACTTCTTCTTATTCTAATTTGTACGTTGCATTTCCAGAAACAAGACCCCGACGTGTCGCGTATGAACGTACAGTGTGAGCAGTCAGATCATGTCAGAGTGTCGGTCCTGACAGTGTAAGAACATGAATCGTGAGCTGTGTACATTTGGGCTCTGCACAGTTTGAGCTGGAGCTGAGTACAACAACTGAAAAAAATCACACAGTGTATCCGAGCCTTGAGACAACTCTCTGGTCTTGGCCATGGTGGAAGTTGGAGTCTGACTGTTTAAAGGTGTGGAAAGGTGTCTTTTATACAGATAAAAAAAAGGTGCCATTAATACAGGTAACGAGTGGAGATAGAAGAGCTTCTTAAAGAAGTAACAGGTCTGAGAAAGCCAGAATTCTTGCTTGTTTGTAGGTGCCAAATACTTATTTTACACAACAATTTACAAATAAATTCTTTAAAAATCAAATAATGTGATTTCATGGATTTTTTTCACATTCTGTCTCAAACAGTTGAAGTGTACCTATGATGAAAATTACAGACTTGCCTCATCTTCTTAAGTAGGACAACTTACACAATCTGTGGCTGCCAAATACGCGAGTATTAATTGTTTCGTATTAATCGGTTTAAGTTTCTGTTATTGGTTAGCACTGAGCATCTCTAGTCTGGACTTCAGGTCATATGTAGAGAATGTAGTAAAGTTGTGTGGGCGCTGTAGGGTAACAACCAATCTGTTCAACCACATATGAAACATCACAATCTCAAATACAATAAACACAGAGCAAGCACAAGCCAGACCCCAGACCCAGGGGGAACCAGTTCAGAGGCAGCAGCACCCCACCGTTACCCAGGAACACCAGCCGAGCCCCCCATGGAGCCCGAAACCATCTCCTACCCTGAGCATGGTGAGCTCAGCAACCGTCAAAGTCAGGTTCCCCCACAGACCTAGACAGCCTGCCATACCCGTACGTGATGCGCGCAACACCAAGGATGGACCCTTGCACTGCAGGACACTACCCAACAGGGGACTGGGGCTGGGGCCCAGCCCACGACACCCTCCCCGGAAGGCCCTCGCCAAAACCAGCCCAGCCCACCTGCAGAGCCCCCCAGGCCCTGAGGGCACCCCACTGGCTCCAGGAAGTTACCTTCAGACAATGAATGAAATGTAGCCATTTTGCTAACATTTGCTGACACATTGATTAATATGTAATGTCCTAAATCAAATAAATAAATGAATGAAAAAGGGACACCGAGGGTGAACCACTAAAGGTGAACTTGAGCCAACACTTTCTCCAGACTTTTGACGTCACAGACAACTATTATATAATATGAATGCGATAAGACAAAAGTTTCCATATACAGTACTAACGGAAAATTGAGTTCCAGTACATACAGTATGTTTGCTGCTGATACAAAACAAAACAAAAAAAACGGTAACTAACCCTAGAAGTAAAAACATGCAGGCATTTTAGAGAAAAGGGGGGGGGGGGGGGCTCAAGGCTGCTGCACCTAAGCATACCCTGTGCATAGTAATTCAAAAGTTGATAAAAATAACATGGTTAGCAATTTTAGTTTTAAATGTAAAGATGTCGTAACATAATTTATTAGCAGAACTGACTGCTGCAATTCTGGTTCAAAAACCTTATCGACACCCCAAGGTCATTCAAGGAATCATGGAGCCAGGGAATAAGGTAAATGGTGTGTTTTTTTTTTTTTTTTTTGGGGGGGGGGGTCTGCACATGCACAGCTCATTATTGAGTAATAATTCAGATTTCTGCATAACTGTCTATGCTCACTATCAGCCAGCTACTTACTGCTCATGGTTAAAAAAAAAAAGGCAGCTTTGTCTTGTTTTGACTTCTGGTGCTTTAAAAAAAAAAAAAAAAAAAACAGAATGTAGTGAAGGTGCACATATTTGGCAAAGCTATCCATTATAATTTAACCCCTAAAGGTTTTTTTTTTTAGACAAAAGTCCCCAATCACACAAGAAAACAGACAGGATTGTCTTTTAAAACTGCTTTGCGGAGAGTTGGAGTTTCTCCAATTATTCTGGCAAAATATTTGTAGGACAATCAGCTCTTGTTTTACTCTGGATGAAAATCTGCCAACAGTAACAATAACTCGTAGCACTAAAAAGGTGTTTAACACAAGGCTTTTCAGGGGTTTAAAGCAAAAGCTATTGAGTTACTTACTGAGGACGTAGAGAGAAAGAGTGATGCCCGCCAGACAGAAGCCTTCAAAAAAGCGTAAAGTGCTGAACATGGGGACATTGACAGAGAATGCCACAGTCATCCCAAACACCAGCATGAACAGCACAGATACGATCAAGACTGGGTGACGACCGAACCTAAAAGACAAGGAAAAATTTACTCCACAAAAAGTGTCATTGTGTGCAAATAAATGATGTATAAAAGTCTCACCAGTCTGCAAGTATTCCCAACACTAGATATCCGAAGATGGATCCAACCAAGAGGGAGAATTTTGCAATATGGACTTTCCATGCTGAGTCACACACCAGGCTCCACTGTGGAGACAGGAGAACATGGGTTTAAGTCATTTTCAATCATGAGGCTCTTTTATTGACCAACAAATGATTCCATTAGAACTGTCAGCACACAATTCCATCACCATAGTGCAGTGGTTCTCAATCTCTTTTTGGCTCAAGTCCCCCTTTCTCTCATTTCTGAATTCATGTCCCCCCTTTCTCCGACTACAACATTTTGCTAAGAAAACTATTTAAAAACAACTATAGCGTAATGATGGAATGAACGAGTCATTACACACATTTTAAAGAATCTCATTTTGTAAATAAACGGAGCGAAACACTATTTAGTGCAGAGGTTCACAATTTTTTTGGATTGTGACCCCCATTTTGATAAAGAATTTCTGGCGACACCAAGGACATTTTTTTCTAGAATTAGTTTTTGATCATGTTTGAGCTCAGAGCTTTTTCTTTTTTTAACAGCAATTTAGTTTAGTTTAGATTCACAAAGTGAAAATATAGAAATACAGTTGTTTAAGAACGTGTGTTGTTTTAGTAATAATAAAAAAGTAATAATAATAAATGAAAAAAAGTCAAATCTATTTAAATTTTTCTGAAATTTAAGGCGACCCCACATGGAGTCTTAACCCCAAAATTCCAAAACACTGATTTAGTGGCTCCTGAATAGATTTACTTCTATTGTTTTTATAATTTGCAGACTTCTCACGTAGGCCTGGGCCGATAATCGATAAATCAATAAACTGGACGGTAAATGAAAATTAACTCGGTAAGTTTGCCGGCCTCGATATATTGCCATATTTAGCGATGTGCCTGACTGCTGCAGAGGCTAGTGTTAGCAACAGATATTAAACAGCAGATAACTCAGTTAGTTCTAATAATTTCTCAGTGAACCTGCAGCGTCATTTGTCTCCCTCTCTCCCCCCCTCCCTCTGTAGTGCTATCACGTACCCCCATTTGAGAAACACTGCCGTAGTGCATAGCTAAAGATACAGTATGCCTTGTTGTATTATGATTACTGTATTTTCAGATAAACTCCTTGTCCTGAGGCAAAATGATCCTAAAACACCATTTTAGAAATGGTGATAATGTTCTGTCATAAATACTGCCTTGTTGATGAGCAAATCCACACATGTAAACAAACGCATAACCAGTTTTACATGGTGCATTGTGTCAACAGCAGAGTTATTACATTTATTGCTAAAAAGGCAGAGATAACGTGATCTATCGGTCAAAGTCAGACGGGAGGAAAATGGATAGGCAAATATTTGTTGATCATACTACTGGTGCTTTTGCTCGTATAGAGGAAGTCAAAGCATTAAAGGTGAACTCCCTGCACAGCAGAGCCAGTCCTACAGTGCAAACAATGCTCAGTGTTCCTGCATTCGCATGCATTACACACCCATCGCCTTTTCCCTTCCCTACCAGAACCAACAAGTTCTGACAAATGCAGGTCAAGCACAATATAAGCAATCAACAGATCGCTGCAGGCAGAAAAATAGGCTGGAGAGTTTAGCTTTATTAAAAAGACCTTCTGGCTTTAAATATGAGCTGCGTGAGAGAGAAGAGTCCTATATTGATAATGCAAACAATTCCTAAGAAAGCGATGGAACAATTTAACACGGCAAGATTTAGTTCTTCTCATTGACACCATTCAGGATATGAATAGATGGAAAATAGGGATGTCCCGATACAACTTTTTCATTTACGATATGATACCGGTATTGCAGATATTACAGAAATTGATCCAGCATGAATCATAGATTATTATTATTTTTAATTTTTTTCCTTAATAAAAAATAATTACTTATTTTGTAGTGTGGAATATTAGAAAACACTGGATCAAGTGATGTTACTCAAACAGAGAACAATAGTCAGCAACAGTAGGTATGAGAAAAACTGACTCATTTATTATGAACCAATTGGTTACATACATTTTAACCTTCAACATAATATCTACAGTATTCTACAATTGAATAAAATAAATTTAAGAAAAAAACAGAAAATCCAGAAAATTGAATCCAATATTTGTTTTCAGGCTAATATCAGACCGATATCAATATCGGATCGGGACACCCCTAACAGAGAATATTAGCAGGTATTAACAATAAAATAAGTTTGGAACACTGAATTTGTCTGGTTTGTTCAAGTGACAATAATTTTGCTCAAAATTACACAAATAATAATGATTCTGATTTTATTCATATTTTTACGTTTTTATTGAAAAGATTTTGCTGAGAGTTATCATTTGACAATGAAATATTGAAATCTTCTGAAGTACTATCGCTTCAAACAATAGGACATGGTAGTAATCCTCAGCCTTATTTGCATGCATGCAAATTAGTTAATGCAAAATAAAACTCATATTTTACAGACACACAAACACATGACAGCCTCTCTCTGTTGACACAGACACGTGTACATACCTATAGCGTCATACAGCACACCTGGGACTCGTCCTACCTGTTGCACTCACTGGGCTGTATGTCTACCTTTGAGATTGTACATAAAGTCCTACAGTTATGACTTCCCCTTTAAAACAAATACTGATTATAATCCTTTGTAGAGTCATTTGAAACAAAAACTGTTATGAGTGACTGACGCAAGCAGTGAAAAAGTATATTATGTCATGTAATACAGCTCGTCACAACAACAGGCAGCTCTTTAGCTTATCATAATTAATGCATTGATTCACTTCTGTTGCCACCGATACAAAAGCAGATAGTGTTCCATTAGGAATGTTGGCGTGTAAACGGTTACTCGTCGACAGCATTCTAGTCGACTGCCCTAAAACGAGTCGTTTTTTGGTTGTTTTTAATGTTTAACGTAATAACGTATCAGCAGTATGTGTTTTAATATACATTTAAGTGTGATAAATATAAAGCAACATATGAAAACACACCCACAACAAGAATATTTTTGAAATGATAAATGTTTGTGTGAGACACGCCTGCGTTGAGCTGCTGTGCAGTGAGACGATGACGGCTTAAAGAAAACTTTCAGTTAAAAAGTGACAAAGTTTAATGAAAACTGTTCAACACAAAACTTTCAGACTATAATCATACTGGGCGGAGCTTTATTAAACAGCAGCTCGACATCAGTGTCAGTGCCCAATCCTTTCGAATCCGTGTATCATTTGTTTTTCATTATGTAACAAAAACATGAAAAACAAAAAAAAACACTCATTATTTGGTATTTGTTTTTCAAATTCAAGCTCTTTTGCTTCGTTACAGAAAATGAGAAACGAAAAACAAACACCTTTATTGGTTTTCTCCATTACCGATTTGCCAAAGTACGTGACCCGGAAGTGAAGCGTTACACATTCCGAGATATCTGTAGCTTTGCAACACTTAGGAGTCTCTAAATCCTCCAAAATGTCCGTGAGGAGGTTCTGTGACCAACACCAGCACGAAGGTAGAAAAGATCGGTTTCAAATGCAAGGATCGGCCAATCGCTGATGCCCCAAAATAAGGGAAATCATCCGGTGCATTCTTATTGTTCTTTTTTAATGGATAAAAACACAATACACAACATTGACAACTAAAAACCAAACAGAAAATAAAAACCACAATAAATCGGAATTCACTCAAAATAATCATTTTTAAGTTGCAGGCCGACCGGATGTAGACGCGTAGCGCACATCAGTTATAAGGATTGGTAACGACTAGGCCTGCGAAAGGATTGTGACTGATCACTGTTAGCAAAGACCGCACAGCTAGGCAAGCTAACGTTAGCATCTCATCTTTGTTTGGGAACTATGTAATGTCAGGGCAGAGGGGATATATCTCTGGAGATGTGTGTGTGTGTGTGTGTGTGTGTGTGTCCACCCGTGCGTACATACGCACTCGTGAAAAGGTAGGAGTGTATTTTATTGGAGATGTTTGTAAATGTATCGTGATGCTAACTGCTAATGATTCCATTGTATCGTTAAGAAGTCAAAGCTTTACTTTGTATTCAGTAACAGGAGGATATCACACACTTCTCATTTTACATTTCCTTATTGAATTACAATGTGATGCCTGAAAATGTTATTGACAGCTAAACTGTAATTCTGATATTTTTTATTGTGTTGCCTTTTGTATAGTTGCCATTGCTTAATGTGGCTGTTGATCACATTGATTATTGATCAATAATCTTGCTTCTGCCTGTTGGACTATTTATTGTTTGCAAGGAGGGATGGTAATTTACTGTTTCTAATGGATGAATGATTGTGATGTATAGACAGGCCAATCATGTTAAACACCAAAGAATGTGTTACGTTATGTCAAAGTATAGAAACCTTAACTTCTTCCTAATCCATTTCAAACATTGAATTGAATTGAATTGTATTTTATCTTCTATTTACATAAGTTTCGTTATGATCAGAGAAATGATTGTGTACATAACATGTTCGAAATAAAGAATCAAACAATAAAAAAAAAAAAAACACACAATCGTCCAAATATTTGTAAGCGTTAAACCAAAGAAATGCTTGGAAAAGCCACAAATTGATTCCAGAGCTCATTGGTTTGTTTTCAGTTTGTTTTACTTCCTTTGATTCATCGCTGAGGAGATTCCTTCATGTTCAGCAGAGTTCAGCTGCTCGTCTGTCTCACACCTCACTAGCATCTAAACCAGGGGTGTCCAATTCCGGTCCTCGAGGGCCACTATCCAGCATGTTTTAGATGTTTCCCTCTTCCAACACACCTGATTCAAATGATTAGGATCGTTATCAGGCTTCTGTAGAGCTGGATGAGGAGTTGATCATTTCAATCAGGTGTGTTGGAAGAGGGAAGCATCTAAAACATGCTGGATAGTGGCCCTCGAGGACCGGAATTGGACACCCCTGAATTCTAAACTAATACTGTAAGTAGTAGTTCTACAGAGGATGTCATCCGTCCATTTTCTGACCCGTTTTCTCCTTTTTCAGGGTCGCGTGTTCTCAGATAAATATTAAATGCACGCAATATTTTTAAAAAGAGAATGCCTTGACCTTGTAAATTATTTGGGATTATGTTCAACTATTTTAGAAAAACCTTGTGTAATAGACTAGTCGACTAGTCAATAAGGAAACATCAGTGTAGTCGGAATGGAAAATAGTCAGTTAGCAACATCCCTACTTTCCATAGAATTGCATATATTGAAGCAAAGAAGCTACAGCATGTAGAAAGGACGTCTCCTCATTCACAGTTTTGTTTTATTGTGCCTGTTTGTGCGGTTGTGTGTCTACACAATGACATCCAAAAGGAAGAAGTTTACCTTCCAAACAAGAGGAGATAGCACATCAAGATACCACTGTTGCTTTCCTAAGTGTACAGCTTCAGCTAGATGTAGTTCTGCTGAGTTTTTTTTACGATCCCACAACAGGATGAACTGCAAAAAAATCATCAATATCCAGAGAGATAAACCCTAACCCTGACATGAAGGAGCGATCAAATGCACAAGGGCGACGGAGGAGCTGTCCCTATTCTTTTTGAATGGAATAATTACTCCCTTCCTGCACCTCGTCCCGGGGGTTGAGAGCGAAGAGAGCGACCAGACTTTCCCTCTGAGGAAATGGATGTACCATGTCCTGACCACGACTACTGCTCGTCTGCTGAGCCGGGTACATTGGACTTAGCCCTCAGTGTTATAGAGAAGGTCCGGGCGGAGAACGCTGCGCCCCAGTGACAGATGGAGGAGATGGCCATCATGGTTTGCTGCTTCAGATGAGGACATAAGGTTCTATACAAGATAAGAAATGCTATCAAAACATATCTGTAGGTATAAAAGTAGCATTAGCGCCTAGCTAAACATACAACAAGGGGAGCAACTCTGAATAAATGGGAAAAACAGTCAGTGAAAGGCCAGTAGCTTATGCAAATGTATAAGATGTCCGCTGCTATTTACTGCTGTTGTTGAGTTGGGTGAGATGAATATGAAAACTATAGTCATTTGTCATAATACAGTAGGATTAGGAACCAGAAATTCTTTCACGGTGCATATAACCCATTGAGAAGCTTTCTGAGACACTGACTCAACATGAAGCTAATGTGTGGAAATAGCTCAACTTAAATGAATTGTGTGCAAAATTGATTCGTCGACTCAATGGTCAACAAATGGACCAAAGTAAAACAGTAAAGCTTCTATTAGCAGCTTGATTGTTTTGACATAGGATTAATTTTGGACATAATAATTTAAGATAACAATACAAAATCTAATCATTGCCTGGCTCTGATAAAAAACTATTAGTGGTACACCAGCTGTGAGCACTGCAATGTTTACTACAAGGCAGGTTAGGCAGATCTGGTTTACACAACCAACGTAATAAAGCCTGCTAGATATCGCATGAACATTACATTTAGCAGCAATACTCAGTATGCATTCACACAAAGAAAACACATAAAAAAGCCATGACTGAGCAAATAAAAGATAAAAAAAAAAATCTTAAAAAAGCAAAACTCCATAAACCTAAATACATGGTAGAGAAGGGTTCACCCATGTGGTCCATTACAGCAAATGAAACACTGTAGCACAAATGGTTGAAAAAAGCTAAATAAATTCTGAGAGGTTATCAAACACACAGTGCATCAGTTTGTAATGTATGGGGAAGCAAATATGAAAGGTTACAATATCAGGCATAGCAGCTTATCATCTCATTGTGGATTGGTGGTTGGTTTTAGGAGGTCTGGAGGATGCAAAAAGGCACAGATTGTTCACTGTAGCAAGCGAAAAGTACTTGGGGTGAGTATTGGCAAGGATACGATACGTATCACGATACAATATTATCGCGAAATATCGCAATATTCTATCAAAATTAAACATAGAAATGAAAAATCAAGTTGCTGTATATGTTCATCAGAAGATATTGCTCATTCACAGGACAAATTAGTGTTTTTGTACATTTTCACTGAAAAAAAAGAAAACACAGTGTTACACACTGCCATCATAAAATAAAGTGCAACAAGTTTCTTTTCACTGAAACTACTGTGTAGAAGTCTCAAAGTAACCATGACAACATAATGACAGCATTGTAACAACTGTAAGTGAGAACATTAAGAATAAATCACCCTGAGTTACTGATAATGCACAAAAATAAGAAAAAATAACTTCTGATTATATGAAAATAAAATGCCTATATACATAAATATTGCAGGCATTACACACTGCCATCATAAAATCAAGTAACCATTGCAACACATTAAAAGCATTGTAACCATTGAAATATTGCACAAACAACACAAAAATATTGATTAAATATTACAAAAAAAATGTTTTTAAGTAATTAATGAATTAATTTTTTTTTTTAAAAAGTTGTTTTTGTAAATAAAAAAATTGATTTAAAATAAGCACCCAAAAAATCGTGATATATCTTGAAACCTATTTTTTTTCACACACCTAAAATGTATTAAGTGAAGCTGATCAATAACACTATAACAACTAGGGGTGTTGAAAAAAATTGATTTGGCGATATATCGCAATATTACGTCACACGATTCTCGGCTCGGCTGTTTACATGTTTCATGAAAAGTGAAGTTAGTTAGATATGTTGAAGAGGTAAATCCACAGATTTGTTTGCTTTATTGTTGTAATCTGTGCTTTAACATTTATATTTCATATTTATTTAAATAAATCTGAAATTGTTTATAATAAAACATATTGATTTATTGCTTGTGTTCATTGAAAAATACATGACAAGACGCCCTTGAAAATTAGTTGCATATTAAATCACAATCGCAATATTAAGGAAAAAAAAAATTGCAATTAGATTAATTTCCATAATTGTTCAGCCCTAATTGTAAGTGCACAAAGAAGTGCCTGAACATGTTGACCAGCTTGTGTTTTTTCAAATAAATCTAAAAATAAAGGACTAACTTTTTGCATTTATTTGTTGTTCTAGGCATAAATATCTCAGTTAAGTTGGTTTAAAAGCCAGAGGCAGATTGTATGTTATTTTTTATTTTAAGTTGTTGGCACATGGAATGTTGAAGCTGAATGTAAAATATGCCAAAAAAAATACATTTCATACATAATGTTCTCATGAAGGTGTAAACATTTACAGATTAGTTGTTTTCTTAAGTCATATATATATATATAATAAAAAAAAAAGAAAATGTATCACCAGATACAGGCAATACACACCCCTAATAACAACACAATAGAATATACAGATATATGTATATTTACAGTATATGTATAGATTTATCCTCTGGGCACTTCTTCCATATATCTAACACCTCATAACCTGACCCGTTCAGAATGGAACGTTCCAGCATTACACACAGTCATCACATGACCGAGGCATGCCTCTGACTCATTCATGGTTTCAGTATCAATGTAAGCAGAGAGAATGAGAGGAGCGAAAACAAATTCCTGTTGCACTAGGAGCACGAATACAGGAAGATGGAAGATGTGCAGAAAGAGAATGAGCAGAAAGTGGAGACGGTGATAAGAAGACAACACACTGAACTGAAACAGTCGCTTACTGCTGATATTGTTCCATAGACGACAGAACAAACCCCGTTGGTGGTTGAGATTAGATGAAACCACATTTCCCAATCTCCAGATAAATTCACTTTGTGGTCATATTTAGTATTAGCACTGATGAGCATTGGTTGGTAAATTAATCACTGTATAATAGTTGAATCTTGGAGTAGGCCTGGGTCGATAACACATTTGGTTAAATGATATATTGCCCAACAAAGCATTGACGATAAACAATATTACTGACAATTATTTTAAACAGGGTTCCTACAGCTCCAGTCAAACTAATTTCAAGACTTTTTAAGGCCATTTGAAATTAAATTTAAAACCAACTTCACAGTAAACACAATTGGGGGAAAAAACACCACATCAATTACACAGGGTTAGGATCCATTTTTTCTCAGTGTCTAGTGCAGACGTGCAACCGGTGGCCCCCAAAGTAAACACACAAAAATACACAAAATGACAGTAAAATAAACAAAAAAAACAGACTAAAATAATCAAAATCACTCAAAACACACAGGATGACTACAAAAATAGCCAGAAATCTATAAACAACAACGAAAACATAAAAAACAAAACCATTAAGAAAAATCTTTGTTGGAGAGGCTATTTTTTGTTAAATTTACATTTTCCACATGTTGTTGGAAGTTGTTACAAGCATTACGCGCAAACACGTTTGTTCCACTGTCGAGACTGTGCAATGTTACGGTAAATTACATTGTTTTTTTATAAAACCAAATGTGAGACAAATTACAATTATAAAATCATAATTATGTGTTAAAATTCAAGACTTTTGAAACATTGATTTCAGACATTTTAATGACAATTAAGGCCTTGTTTTTAGATTTATGACTGTATTGCCTATTAAGACTTTTTAAGGATTTGCAGGAACTAGGGCTGAACTATTTTGGAAAAAAATGTAATTGCAATTTTTTTCATCAATAATGCAATTAAAAGGGCCTTTTGTCATGTATCATGTATAAGAAATTAAACTCCATAGTGACACGACGGCCGTTAATGTAACTGCAGCTGTTAGCTGATACTGTGACACTGTCATTTATTTATTCACCGTTCACGTGACTGTTTACTACAATACATCAGTGCATGCCTGCGCGTAAACCAAACAGTTTGGTCTACTGCGCTTGTTTTCTTTCAGTCTCCAAGCCATCGAGGACGCGCATTCAGCGTCATGTGACGTCACGTCAGCAGGACTACGTGGGAAATTAGGAACATGAACTGCAGTACATAAAGCCTCACACAGCCTGTCTAAGGCAATAGAGAGGTGTGTGTGTGTGTGTGTGTGTGTGTGTGTGTGTGTGTGTGTGTGTGTGTGTGTGTGTGTGTGTGTGTGCGTGCGTGTGCGTGTGCGTGTGCGTGTGAGTGTGAGTGTGCGTGGGCTCATTCTTTTTGGTTTTGAACACAACATCATTGAAAGACTTCAAATTCGTGTTTATTTTTTCACAAATCCTGCCCTATGCTCCTTTAATTATCATAAATTAATACAACCTAAATAAAAACAAATCAAATTGACTCTCAGTAGTTTGGAACAAAATTGTATAAAAATCACAACTAAAAACATCAAAACCCTGTTAATGTTCTAAAATCTATAGTTCCGTATTCGGACCTCAGACAAACCTGACTACAGTTCCGGCACTTCCTGTGTGCATGCACAGTTCCGTCACTGCCAGACTTTTTCTACATACGTGTAATGTACCAGTGTTGTGGTCGAGGGTGCGAGACTCAAGAATTCTTCCTGCCGCTGGTGTGGGTTCGAATCCCACATATTTTTTTTTTTATTTTTATATATTTAACACAGCAAATTCCACCTTTAAAAATGCATATACAAAAAAAAAGAAACATTTTACGGTATTTCCTGGGTTAGGGTTAGAGTTACGGATAGGGGTAGGACACGTGTCCGGCAGTTACAGAGACGGTTCCAGCAGCGACGGAACTACCGGCATTCAGCTTACTGTGCATGTGGACGCACAGGAAGTGCTGGAACTATAGTCAGGTATGTCTGAGGTCCGGGTCCAGACCAATAGCAACAGTCTAAATAAAATGGCTGATCTAGTCTCATTTTAAGAAGCTTCATGGCCGCGACTAAAGCAATTGGTAACTGACAAGAAAGTTCAACTCTGTTCTTTCCGCTAGCGCGTGCATGTGCTTAGACCGCCATCATCCAGTCTGTTTGGAGGCGGGAGAATAAGAAAATAAACATGCATGCACATTGGTAATATATCAAGGCCAAAAAAGTTCTCAAGTTCATTTTTCGTTCGATAAATGTTTTAGTGTTTATCGTCCCAGGCCTACATTGGAGTTCTTCTCTAGGCTTTTTTTTCCTTTCAATATTTCTTTTTTAAACTACTGCCTATCATGCAAACTGCTGCTTGGGAGCTGCATAGCAGGATTTTGAAGTCTACCTGTTCCAACACATTGGGATCTGAAGACTGCAATAATGTGTGTTCGCACAAGACAGTTACTAAAACAAACAGGAGCGAGAACCTCCTGGCAACACAGTCAGGAAATAAAATGTGTGTCTAGAAAGTCTTGATGGTTTCCATTAACATCACGAAACACTGAATAACACCAAGAAACACTGAATATTGTTTTTTAAAAAGGATTTCATGCACAAGATGTGATATATTAAACATTCTACATCAATTCAGAGGGTCCAAAATACTGACGTTTGTTATTTACATTGGAGTCAAAGCCCAACAAATAAATAACTAGAAAGCACTTACAGAGCGCAGACCTCCACCACGCCATTGCAATCCCCCATAATGCATTGTCCAGGATATTGATCCAGATCATCCCCACAATCTATCCATCCATCCATCCATCCATTTTCTTACCCGCTTATTTCCCGTTTAACAGGGTCGCGGGGCCCCCACAATCTAATCCCTTGTTATTTTTTCATATATTTTCCTGGAAGTTTTTTGTGTTAGACTTGGCAAAAACACAACCTCCTTGGCAGAGGTAATACTATTAGATCAAAACAAGAGCAAAAAATATCACAATATTTCTAAGAAATGAATACCATCACATTAAATGACTCAGTGTTAAGTCATCAGTGTATTCATATAGTTCCATAAAGACAGTATTTCCCATGTTAACCTATAGCTTCAGCGATTGACACGTGTGTGAATGTTTTGTGGGTGTTTTCTGAATGAGAACGGCAGCGACAGCATTTAAGCTGGGCGCTATAGCAATGGGAATTTGCAACTTGATATACAAAGAAAAACAGATTTTTGTGTTTTTACATGTATCGGCATCGGCCGATGCGGACTGCTGCATTCGCCGATCCGCATAATTTACAGAGAGCAGAAATATTTCTTATTTGTTCTTGTTCTACATCATTAATATTTGTTAAAAAAAAAAAATTACTCGTCGTTCTACCTCACCTTTGTTAATTTCAATAAATGTTTCTTTTTTTTAAAAAAATTGAGACTTGTACCATTTGATATAATCATTGTGTAATTTTTATGATGTAAATTGAGAAAGCAAAAGTAGCATCGTGTCCAATTATCGGCACAAAAAAATTTTGTATCGATCATCGGCGAAGGCTGATACGGTATCGGCCCTAAACAATCCATATCGGTCTATTCCTAAAAAAAAAGTTACGTGTAGACAGAAAATGTTCGTAAAGTGCAACAAAATGTGGACAAAGACGGCAACAAAGAGATTAATGATTGGAAACAAAATTGTTGTTTTTATTAAGTTTGAACATTAAACTAAATGTGACCTTTTTTCACACAAAGGTAATGAGTGTCTGACAGCACCAGTTAGACAGCAGATGCTTTTACTTCCTTGTTTTCCTTTTGGACCACTTCTTTCTCTCATTAGGAACATTTTCTCACAATACACTTAAGAAACAGTGGAACTGAAATCTAAAACCCTATTAGCAATTCTCCCAAGATGTTGCTCAACTCATTTAAGAGTATTTAATGAATGACATGTGTCTTTAGTCTTTACCTAGTCAGTCATCTGACTTGTATGAATATCTTACCAAATCAAAAACAGCCGAGATTAAATCACTCCCTCAGGAGTCTCTTGACTTCATAAATGGCTGACCACCAATGCTCAGTCTACAGCGGTGAGGCTCAGAGGATGCTCTCATCAGCCCCAGCTGCACATTTCTGCACTCGGTGAACTACATGGTGGGGCGGGGGGGGGGTGTAGGGTGAAGGAAAGGGGAAGGGGAGGGAGAGGGTTGTCGGGGGATAAAAGAAGAATGAACACTGGACGTGGCACATTGTGCAATGCGATATTAAGAAAGACAAAGAAAAGAAAAGAAAGTGGGAGCTTAAAGCACTTGTGAGGAGTATGTAGCAAAACACGTGGGGAGACTGCTGCATAGTTACTGCCTAGCAACAGACCCTCACTGAGGGTATCTGACTGCCTGCTTCTTCCAAGTGGGATTTTGACACCAGTTTAAAACCCTGTTATGTGATGATATCATAGGTGATGTAAGAAGGGAATAAAGTGGGAAAGCGAAAAGATAGTTCTGCAACAGAATGGTGGAAGAACAACAATACACGTATGAAACAAGCTGTAGCCACAGAGATCAGCCACAGGAGAACATGATCCCAGTGTGACCAAGTCTTAAATAGCTTTTGTACTACTGCAGCATCCAGATTTACCTCATCATCACATGGGACTCACAGGTGTGACTAATTGGCTGTTTTTTAGTACGCCCTTTTCCAGCAATCGGCAACGAAGGAGGAGAAAAAGTTGGCAGTTATTTTTCTTTTGAATACACAATCCTCTCGTCTCCAACCTTCAAACTGAATTCCATCACTACCTCAAAACCAGTTTACATGATGGCCCCTCAATGTTCACCCCTCCCTGTTACAGAACCACTTATCAGGCACACACACAGAAAGTTATCTCCTGGTCACACAGACGTCCTTACCTCCCTGTGACAGCCTGACTATGCTCTGACTGTGCGTCTGCACGGGGCTCGTCACCCTTCAGCAGTTAGGGCCATTTCAAAGTGTCACGCACTGATCCAGGGTCAGTGGAAGAAGCCAACCAGCTGGGTAAACAGTACGACGGGACACAGAGCAGAAGAGGCCTGTGTGGGTGTTTGACTACAGTATCCATTTTCACATCTTTGGGTGTGCAACTTTCAGCACAGATACTGGTCCTGGGTGCACCCAGTAAAGCATCTACATATCTTTCTTATCATGTTCACACAATATTTAAAAATACATTCTGAGAAACACAAACGTTTAGTGATAGAAAGGTGTGCATGTTGCTATATCTAGGTGCCAAGTTTATTGCCTGAGACAATTAAAGGAGAGAAAAATCTATATTTATTCAGTCTTAAATATGTTGCTGTGAAATCCTACGTTTCACTTGAAATCAAAATATTCACACGTCCTTGTCCTGCCTTTAAGATTTAGTTAATTGTGTGCCAGAAAGATCCGTTTTGGGACTTCTTTTTTTTTTTTTGGACCATCCTTCAACAGAGGCTCGAGTTTTAAATAACCAAAAGTTCAGTTGTTTTTTTGTTTTTAAATCCTCTTAAAAACACAGTATTTGTCTGTAAAACTCACACACTACCTCTCTACCCACACTTTCTTCACAATGATTTTTCAAAACATTCCCAAAATATTTTACCACATTTCCATGACTTAGTTCTGAACAGTGTTTAAAATAACAGCATTTAAAGTAACAGCTTTTTTTTCAGTAACGAGGTAATCCAACTAATTACTTTTTACGCCGTAACAATGGCGTAAACGTGCGTTACAACGGCGTTAACGTGCGTTACAATGCCGTTAACGTGCGTTACATGCATTGATTGAATAAACTATTATCTGAAAGCATCCCTGGCTTCATACGCAGCTGTAGTGAAGAGGTGGGTTAAAAACAAGGTGAGCGATTTTGATTGGCTAAGGCGGCGTCATGATTCATGGTAGCCAATCACAGCCAGTGTTTTTACACATGTGCCAGCGCACGCGTCACACACAACTGCTACAGATTTGATGAAGCAGCAGAGATGGCGAGCGTGGAGCAGTCTGATGAAAAGTTGTCATTTTTAAGGTGGCGACACAAACACTACTTTAAATTAATTGTGGTCAGAGAGTGAATTTGCATGAATTTGTGAGATCTTGTGATTCCCGCTGAATGACGCTGCTGGTACGCAACACTTTCACTTTAAAATATAATAAATCCCCAAAGATGTTCAGCATTTTCTCAAACATTAAAGTAAAACATGCTGTATTTCCCAAAAAATTCCATAACAGTTCAAATATTTCATGACTTTTCAAGACTGGAAAAATGATTTTTCAAATTCCATAACTTTTCCAGGAATTTCAAGACCACGAGGACCCTGTTAACAAATAGCCTTGATCTTTTTACGATGGTTCTATTTTAAAACTATTCCCACTCATACATTTCAAGTTAACCAGAGAGGTTAAAACCTACATTCCCAGAACTCAGAACTTAGTCTCTTGGTTAGCGCTGGGTATCGTGGCCATTTTCCTGAATTGATTCAATTTCGATGAATAAGGTTTTGAATTGATTAATCATGATTCAATTTCGACTCAGCATCGATTGATTTTTCAAAATTTACTTGGATATTATGAAGATTGTTCCAAACTTCTGACTTGAGTTGGGGCGTCTCACTTAGCAGAGCTTTGTCTACCATGTTTGCACTGAACTGAACGCACTCTGGCGTTGACCAGGAGCAGAAGACGACTTTCCTAATGCCAGACTATAGTGAGAGACTACTGGAGTTAAAAGAAAAAATAATCAATTTCAACACCTATGAATCAATTTTGGAAAAATTCAATAAAACTGATACAATGATTTTTTAACTCAGCTCTGCTCTTGGTCTGTTCTATCCAGACTGAGTTAGCAAACACTGCCTTTGCTTACTCAGCTCTTTTAATCTGGATTAGTCTTTAGCTGACACTGAATCTTTCCACATTACGTGACAGAACTCGAGTCCACAGTTTCGTCATACAATGAGGCTCTCACAATTCATGTTTTTTGGTTAGGTTTAAAAAAATAAAATCAACATAGGTGTCCCTGAAAGGAATCTAGCACTATTCACTCCTGTGGCTCATTGTAAAAAAGTGCAGTTCTTTCATTGGTCAAACATCCCGGAAGACAAAATGCCATGTAACTCAGGATTCTCCACAGTAGGACGATGGAAAGTCAATGATGTAGTTCTACATAGGGGTGTCCTGATTCGATATCGGCCCAATATTAGCCTGAAAACAAATATTGGATTCAAATTTCCGGATTCTCCGATTTGTATTATTCATTTTTTATTTATTTTATTCAATTGTAGAATACAGTAGATATTATGTTGAAGGTTAAAATTCATGTAACCAATTGATTACTAATAAATGGTCAGTTTTTCTCATACCTACTGTTGCTGACTATTGTTGGCCCGCCCTCCTCCCACCCACTCCGTAGCTGAGCTCATGCTGCTTTATAAACACGAGACAGAGCGTGGGGGCGGGGCGTTCACTGGTACAGACAGACTGTAGAAAACACATACTGTACATGGCACTGTGTGAAGGACGCTGAAATGCTCATCTTCATCGGTCTGTTTACATGTCAATCACGGCAGAGAGCTTCCTGGAGGCGCGGCTTCTCCAGCTCAGTGCCGAGTCAAATTCGTCATCAAAGTGGGAATGCATCATCTAATTGGAGTGAGGTGTTTGTGTTCACCCTGTAGTAAGAAAGGAGCAAATCACCCTCTAACTAACGATGGAGGGAATCAATGAAAAAACACTTTGGCCATGTGTACGAAGCCCTAATAGACCTTTATGATGTTTAAAGCACAGTAAAGTAGATATAGCGTAACATGGGCCCTTAAAGAAAGAAAAAAAAAGTATGTACGGTTCATGCTGATATCGGATCAATATCGGTATCTGATATCGGTATCTGCCGATACGCAAGGCTGCAATAATCTGATCATATCAGAAATGAAAAAGTTGTATCGGGACATCCCTAGTTCTATATGTCTGGATATTGTAGATCTAGAATTCATTACAGGTGCAATAAACGGGTCATTTATGTTTAACCTATGAAGTTTTATGTGATATCATTCAATATCAATGCGATTAAAATGTGCAGTGAATTCTAAAGGCTTAAAGCGGACGTCATTCATTAGAGCTTCTGCTTCCCCTGCCAACATGGCAGTGTAAACAGAACCAGTCACGGGACGTCCGGAGCTCTATTGAGTGTGTGGATAGTTTGTTTTTGAGCGTTCTATTATTATCCTACCAGAATCCCGACTAAACAATGAAATAACGACTTAATCTATCTAATGCGAAAAGACGGGCCGCCGAACTGACAAAGATGAGCTGTGATGGCCGACTTTCTGCACATCCCGTATTCACACACACACTATAGATGGTGCACCAGATGAGCTCACCTACGCACATTTAGATTAGGAGTCTGACCTCTTTCTTCCACCATTTTGTTTGTTTTGGTTGACAGCTGGAGCCGTGTTTATCGCTACGCCTCTTTATTGATGGATGAACCACAGTGATGAGTCAGTTGTGATGGTTTCACTCTCAAACCAACCACTTCAGATGTCGAATGGAAGTGAGGTGGGATCACTTTTTCTAGGTGATCTGGGACCGCTTGTTTTATATCGCTACAGAGAAAGAATTCTGTCTTCACTTATGTCCAAACAAATCGATCTGTGGAGAAAAACGAACTCTGGGTTGGAACAAACAGGCATGTGTGAATACGCCCTCTCACCTGATTAAGGATTCTTTTGACTTTTGAATAAAAAGGAAAATCAATAAAGAATTTCACTTTTCATATCTTGGTTATACTTAATATCTGTACACAATCACTCACATGTGATTTAGTGTTCTTTGGAGTTTGGTAGACAAAAAACAACTTCTAAAACTTTGAGGACCACATTAAATACAATTTTTGTGATACACTTTTGTCTTGTGACAGTGAACTTTCTATATTGTTTGGATGTTGCATTGCTATTCCCTCCCTGAGTGATGATATATTAACCTTCTACAAAGCTCAGCTCAATTAGGAGAGACCCAGAGGAGACCGTAGACTAAACCAGGCCAAGTCTTCAAATTACAATCCTTCACCATCACCTCAAACTCCACTTTCTCCATCGTGCTCTTTTTCTCCATCTGCCTGAACTGAGACATTTTAATTGTGCTTAATGAACTACTGGCATCAACCATGTGTGAAACACATTAGTGAGGCTCTAAAACGTTGACCTCATGTGACGTGGATCAGTAGTAGATCATGTGCCTGGAATGAGTCAATGAGTCGTGAAATTTGACAGGATGACTGCAACATTTGGTCGTGGTGGCATTCTGTGCTGCCGTTATGGGATCAAGTGTCTCTGACAGCCAATCCTAGTCATGTGCAGTTATATCTATGTCAGCCAAACACAAGAAAAAAAATGCCAGGTCATCATATCCTGCTGCTAGACTGTGGTCACGTCACATCCTGGTTAAGCATTGTAGTAGAAAAGGAGGAACCTGGAAGACTGAACTTAAGGACAAGTTGTCAAAAGACACAAAGGGACATAACGTAGCTGAATCTAGAGCAGGGGTCACCAACGTGGGGAACCATGTGAGGGGCCCTCAGCAATGAGCTCCATCTGAAATCTGATTTAATTTCCAGGATTCAAACTCACAAAGATAAATACATATGAGAGATGTACTGTATTTAGTACTTAGTAAAGTTAAATACTGCTGATAAAGTTTTAGTATTAAATTAACCATCTTTAAATGTTTATTTTCACTGAAACATTGTGACAATTGTTTTTAAATGTTGCAGATCTGTTGCATGGTCAGACTCAGTACTATGTTATATAAAATATGATATATATAAGATATAATTTTAAAAAACACATTGGGTGGATTTTCAATCAAATTTATTGAAAATGAAACAATTGTATAAATCAGGAGAAATAAAGTGTTTCAAGTTGAAACCTCAGCATTTCCTATTCTTAATATGTTATGGTTTCATTTATTCAGACAACTGTTTTTCAGGAAATTTACTTTGATGTCTTGACATGTTTCGACTGTCAACAGCCTTCCTCAGAGGCATCTGCGGCTGATCGCTTTGATGTGAAAAACAGCCTGAGAAAATCAAACCTTAAAATATTATTAAAAAAGAAGACGAAAAGAACTGGAATAATTTCCTACCTGTTTAAATGATCTTACTCTCTAGTACAGTAAAACCACAAAAATGTGTTATTAAGAAGTGCTTTTGAAACTGGTAGCCCTTGGGACTATGCAGTACCTATGAAGTAGCTCACCGTTTCAGAAAAGTTGATGACCCCTGGTCCAGAGGTTGTGGGAGGCAATTGTTTCAGTTGCTCTTTTTAATAACCTTGTCAGCAGGTAGACAGAGGTCAGGAAGGACAAGTCAGCAACAGACCTGCCACTGATCTGCAGTGGTGGTTAGTATCAACATGACATTCTCACTGTGTTGATATCCACAAGCTACAATGCCGGCATGACAGAGGAATCAGGGATGCTTTAAAGTCCCTGGTGGTCACAGTGGAGACCACCATCATATTTGGATTATTCCTGATAAGGTCACACCGAGTCACTGACTGATCATTTTTTTCTCACAGCATCCTCGCCCTCAAATTACCCTGTGGACAATAAATTACACCAACAATTGCAATTTCCCTGTGCTTCCAGCTGAAATAAAATGCCACTGCAGTTAATTGTTAAATATGGATAACACATTATCAGTGATAAGCAGGTGGACTGTTGGCATTAGTGTGCTAAAAGGCTTTATAGGTCTGTGATCAGCACCAGAAAAAATGGATACCCCTCCTCATGGTAGAACAAAACTGCATTTTTTTTTTTTTTTTTTTTTTTTTTAAAGGCACAGCGTAGACTTTTTGATCTAAAGAGTTGACCCATATGAGTTATTCTAAATGATTCCAGCACTTACAGCACTTGACAGTATCAATGCTCAGAGCGGGGCTTCCCTCTTGAAATACCGACTATGGAAGTTTGGACAGACGGACCGTCTTTAGCCAGGTCATGTGACCTGGAAAATACCTGGAGAAGTTTCACTTTACGGCAGTAACGTGACCACAGGCTTGGATAGCCTCTGTTTACAGCCAAAAGAGCACAATATGGTAGTTTCGTGTTAGGTTAATGGTGCACTAATCGCCACGATAGTTCAGTTAAATGCGGATTTTTTAGTAAGGGAAGTCAAAAAGTCAGATCCGTAACTTTGGGATACAGATTGGCTCTCAGGGCTGGGCTAGCGCCGCAGCTACAGTCTATGGGCCGTATGGGCCGCCACCCCCCTCTCCCCGCAGCTGGAGTCTCGGCGCTCGGCCTTCCTCGCCGAATCGGTGGTGCTACCCCCTACTCCCAGGCCTCGCCGCAGTCGTCGGCCCCCTTTGCCGATCGTCGGCACGACGGGCAACCCCGCACGCACCGCGTTTGCGGCGGCGGAGAGAAGAGTGCAGCGGTCGCGGCTGCTCCTCCAGCCCATAGACTGTAGCCGCAGAGCAAGCCCAGCCCTTAGAGACAATTTTTATTCCGAAGTTACAAGTCAACTACTGTCTGCATAAAGACAAGGAGGCTGGCCCGACAGACTGACTGTTGATTTTTGCGACAGTGCTGCGGCGCTTGTGGCCACTAGGGGCGCTTAATGTGAAAGTTACCGGTCTAGCGCCCCTAGTGGCCAAAAGTTACACAGTGTGCAGGAAATAAGAAAATTATTCTTGTGGTTGCCGGAATTGGTGGCAGGTGTGTTTTTGAGCACATTTTAGTGATACAGTATACCCGACGATTTACCAAAAACCCGTAATTATCAAATAAATATATTTTATGTCATATTTGGAACCAAAATGACGACAATGATGACACATTCAATAAAACAATTTCAGTCGCTTCTTAATCTATTTTGGTCATCAGATGACAAAAAGTGACAAGAGTCAAAAACATTTTGATTTTGAAATTAATGTTGCACGAGATTGCCCATAACATCGTCAAAATACACAGCAGAATATTGTTTAAAGTCTTAAAATCATCCCACTCCATTCCAAATTTCAGTTAATTTTCGCGTTTTCAATTTTGACGGAAAATTAGGGAGAAATGTTAGTTAGGGACTATATTCATATTTCTTCTTGCCAAAAGTATTATTTTATGAGCTTGGGGAAAGGACTGGAATTATTTTAAGACCTCAAATAATACTCTGCTGTGTATATTAACAATGTTATGGACAATCTTGTCACTTTTTGTCATCTGATGGCCAAAATAGATTTAGAGGCGACACAAATTGATTTGTTGAAGTTGTGTCTCATCATTGTTGACTAGGGATGCACCGAATATTCGGCCACCGAATATTGCAAAAAGAGCAACATTCGGCCTTCGGTTTTGTGAGTTAAAAGCAAGGCTAAAGCGTGTGACGCAATCAAACAACGTGCAGATAGAAAAAGTGTGTTCGCGCAGCTCCTCCTTTACGCACACAAACACATTTAGACTCTCTCCGTCATCCGTCACTGCGTAAACTGTCCAACTCCACAACCGAGTCCGTTGTTAGCGCTGTCAGCCATGAATCCGTAAGTATTACCATTGTTTCCTCCTTACACTACATCAGGTATCATTGCATAGGCTGGTGTAGCATTAGCACGGAGTGCTAACAGCTGATGTGTGTAAACAATGGGTCCGTGGCTCCAAGCAGTGACTCCCAACACAATCGGCAGCAGAAAAAGTAGTGCAGTTTGCATTTACATATATGGCAATAAAGTATAATATATATTCTATATTAAACAGCAGTGTTGTTTTAGCTGTTAGATAGTTGGAGAGGGAGGAGCTCACATTCTAGGAGGCGTGTTAGGTGACGTCACCTACCACCGTGGGCAAAATCCAACTGTGCCGTTTAAAGCTGACTTTTTACAAAATGTGGAATAACAAGGGAGGGAGGAAACATAACTTTTTTAACTTTGTCCCTCTGAATGAGGCTAAAGGATGTATATCACTGTACCATTATAACCATTATAAAATGATTTCTTTCATCATACCTCCTCTTTAATGCACTTTAGCTTTTTTTTTGGAATGCATGTTTTGTTTTATTTGAAGGACTAATATAAATGAAAAACTTTGTTGTGCTTTTTATGAAAAGCAAAGGCTAATGGAATATTTAAAAAATGTCTAAAAATTTAATCTAGGCTATTTATGCACTATTTAAAAAAATAGTGAAAAACTTAACCACATTTGATATTCGGCCAAGCGATTATATTTTATTCGGCTTTGGCCTCAAATTTCCATTTCGGTGTATCCCTATTGTTGACATTTTGATACCAAATGTGACAAACAAATTTTTGGAAGTAAATGTATTTGATAATTATGCATTTGCGATTAATCGCTAAAATCTTCCACGGGGTAGGCTATATCATTATTATGTGCTCAAAAACTTCCCTGCCACCAATTCCAGCGACCACAAGAATCATTTTCTTACTTCTTATACAGTATATCCCACTTTAAAAAAAAAAAAAGCACAGTTGTGTTTTGTTCAACCATGGGGAGGGGTATCCCCCCAAATAAGGCCCTTTTGAGATATGGTATCAAACTCCACCACACACACCTTTTCATTACAGCACACGTGCCAAATTCTGCAATGAGCACTAAAATAAGATCTCAGTCATAGTTTCACATGCATCACTCTGAATCCCATCCTGAGTTTCACAATGGAACATTTGTCTTCTGGATAAACATGAGTTGATTTGCTGAATCAAAAGGCACACGACAATGCATCCACATCTTCATTGTGACTGAGCAAATATAGTACATACCATCTCTTCAGTCTAGTCTGTGCTGGTATAGCGTATGATTAGACAATAAAAGATAGCAGTGCAGAGAATCACACACCAACACCCAGACAAACAGTGTCCACTATCAAAGCCACAAGAATCCATGGTGTTTGTTTAAGGCACAGGTGATGTTTGGCCAGGGAGAGGGTTGCACTATTATTCTAGAGGGCACTAATGACCTTTGCTCCATATCAAAAGGCTCCATGTCTATTACGTGTTTTACAACAACCGGTGGATTCCTCCAGCCCTGGCAGCGCTGCCCAGTGAGCCAATGGGGACGTCTCTGTCTAAGGGTCACACACTTAATGTGGTAGACTGATACATGAGGGGGAAATCCTGCCACTTAGTTTGGAGTGCTCTTCGTCTTTGGGTGAAGCATGTGTCCAACGTATGACCTGTGGGCTAATTTGGTCCTTCATAGTAGAGCTGGGTAATATATAGAGATTCAAGATATATCAAGTTTTCTATTTTAGCGATATAGAAAATTACAATATCGCCTATATTGAGATGTATGTTTTTTTTTTACTAGGGCTGAACGATTTTGGAAAATAATCTCATTGCAATATTTTTCCTCAATATTGCGATTTAATATGCCATTATTTTTTTCAAGGGCTTCTTTTTGTTTTTCAATGACCACAATCAATAAATCAATCTATTTCATAATAAACCATTTCAGATTTATTAAAACTTTAAATAAATATAAAATGTAAATTTTAAAGCACATATTACAACAATAAAGCAAACAAATCTGCGGATTTACTTCTTCAACATATCTAACTAACTTCACGTTTCATGAAACATGTGAAATGCACATCTTAAACTCTCTGAACTTAACAGGACAGTCGATAAATAATAAATCAACATAAACAGCTTGAGAAAATAATGATAAAGCGTACTAATATCCAGTCAGTAACATACTAAAGTGCAGGAAAAGTAAGGAGAACAAATATCTGCTTTAACCAATTGGACTTTTTTTTTTTTTTTGGTAAATCAAACTCCCAACAAATTTAAAATAAATTATTACTTTAAAAAAAATTGAAGCCTTTGTGATTAGAAAATCCCATTTAATAAGTTTGCGATAATATCGTACATGCAATTAGTCGTTCAGCCTTATTTTTTACTAGTTTTTATTTATACAATCACAGTACGAATAACATCATACAAGTATTTATTATTATTTTTAGAGTACAGTCAAACAGTGTCCTTCATTTCAAGTTCACATTTTTTTTCATATTTCTGAGATATATATTTTATCGCTTATTTTGTATTAAAATAGTTGTTTTAGGAGTCGCTGCTTTCTCTACTTCTCAGAACAGCGTGAAAAGCTCAGTTAAATGGATTTCTGAGTGCGTCCTAACCCAGACCTTCACCTAAATGAGCCACACAACAGAACTCACTCACACGTGCTGTCCCTTCGAGGAGAAAATGCCTAAAGTGGCACATATTGTGCAGCTGTTTGTTAATAAATGTGTCTGTGTGGCATTTTTCATCAGCAAGTGTAACCCAGAATTGTATTTCTGTTAAGACTTTATTGAGTTAAAAATATTGAAATTTATATCGTATATCACCGTTTTGAGAAGAAAAAAAAAAAAAAAAAAAAAATCAAGATATGAGTTTTGGTCCATTTTGCCCAGCCCTACTTCATAGCATTTGATCAAGGCCTAAACATGACTTAGCACCAAGTTTAAATTAAAGAAAACGAAAAAACGTAGATTTTTGTGCAAAATGACAGTTTACTTCCACTTGTGACTGAGCAGATTCTGCAGGATCTGTTTAGATTATATCTATTATTGTAGACATTGTCATTGTTAGAAACATGCCAATGGTATAATTAGCCCAAATGAAGTAGGTTAAAGGTCCCCCCCCCCCTCAACTACAGTGAGTGACACCTTAATTCAAGTAGTGTGTGGGAAATCTGACAGGATTTTAGTGGCTAACTTATTCTGCACAGGATGTGAATTTAAATAGGAATGAATGGACCTCTCACCTTGGTGACCACGTTTTGCACCAGCCCAGTGTGCAGCTCAAACGTCCACTCTCTGCACCGACACTGCATGGTGGTGTCATTGAGGCTGCTGGAACTTCCATTGGCATGAAGAGCCGCCGGCCGCACACCGCTGCCGTTCCGCGGACGCTCCAGCAGCGACGACGGAGCCGAGCTCTGGTTCAGACTCAGGTTCACCGCAGGGTGGATGCATGTAGTGTTCGGCTGGGCCAGGAGAAAATTGTCTGAGTAATGGCTAAATCCAATGAATAACGCCGGGATCCATGTCAGCACGATCAGCTGTTTCTGGTACTTCCCAAAACCTCCGAGAAACGGTAGAACCGAGCCGTCGATGCGCGTCAGCAGCCCGGGGGAAGGGGTTTCTAGAGATACGAAGCCGTTCTCCGGTTGATGGTCCCCCGTGTCCAGCTGCACCACGGCCATCGTGGCTTTCAGCGATAGATGCCTGTGATGTTTGCGGCGCTCCCCCCTGTCGGTCCACAATGCGTCAGTAGCTTCAGCTCCCGGTGGACGCCGCGCGGACTCACTCACTCACTCACTCACTCACTCAGCCCAATGGAAATAAGGCTCCACTCCTCTCCGTCAGAACGCACTCCCCTCTCTGTCTGTGTCTGTCTGTCTGTGGGACACCACACCAGCTGGGAGACGGTCAGGACTCCCACCCGACGAGCACGTCTGCAGCCGCTGACGGGCGGTGGGCAGCGGCTTCCTGTCGGAGCCACAGGTAACACACCTGCGCAGGCAGAAAGTTTCAGGCCCTACCCACCCTAACATGGCCACCTGTCACCGCAGGAAACCACCCTGAAGAGGAAATCAATATCATCTTTAATATTAATATATATATAATATATAAACATTGGTTGCCAGAGGTGGAAAAAGTACTATTAAAAGTATAGATACTTGAATGAAAAAGTAAAAGTATTGAAGTTGATCTCTTACTTGAGTAAGTTAAAAAAAAAAATTACTAAATGTACTTAAGTTTAAAATCAATAAATAATAATAATAATAAAACAATTGTTTTACCTGACACTTAAATGTCCCTTAAAAAGACAGAGTTTTTAAAACAGCAAATTCCATATACTTTATTTTTTTAAGAACTTGTACATGCAAACAGTTAAATGTGTTACCTTTGAACTCCTGGATAATTTAGCACTCATAATAAATACAAGGCAGTGGCTATCCGTACGGTTGCCGTATCAATATACCCAAATTCTATCCGTACGTAGCACCCCTATGTGGCCAGTTTCAGTCACGTGATAGGTCAGTCATTGGCCAGTTTAAGTCACGTGACTAAGACTAAATCTTACCCTTAAAATTTTTGCGATATTGGCAAAGGCCGGATTAACGCAAAAGCAAACTAGGCACGTGCAGGGGGGTGGGCAGACACAGGGACAAAAAAAAAAAAAAAACATGAATTAAAATATACAAACATCCTATCTATGATTAATTTCAGTGTTAATATAACAATATTTATTAATTGACTAAAAATAGTGACGTTGTTTTTTATCTTCACGTTATGTTACGTCACATTGCTTCCTTTGTGTGTGTCTGTTCTCTAGAAAACTCCTTCAGTTCTGTAGAAAGTGTTGGAAGCACTGGGCGTGGTTTGAGCAATCAGCCATGTGTTTCTCTGTTGTAACTACTTTAACTCGCTGCTCCACTGCGCAGCTCAGCTGACTTTCTTAAAGGGACAGCGTCCTTAATGTGGTTTAAAAAAAATACTACAGAATGCAATCTCACATTTATGAAGCCTTAATGAAGAAAAAAGTCAAAAATGACAAAATATTGATATTGAGCTGCTAATGATAAATAAAAGGGTCTTCGTGGCATTTTTCTCCATTGACTTTGATCAATTATTGTTTTTGTTGTAAAACTACATTTAAAGAAATAAATAAATCAAGTATATTTGTATATTTGACAACTTATTTAACTATTCAATTTAATCAACACATTTAATTAAAATGTGTATCTAATTTGCTCTGTTTACATAGCACTGCTGATACCTATTGTTGATTTACTGCTACTACTGCCTTAACAATGACACTTACAATGGATTAGTTAAGGATATTTTAATAGCATTTAATAGAGCCGGGTAATAACATCTAAATAAATATATATAGTTTTAAATTGTCTGTTTAATATGCAACGTGACTTATTTTGCCACACAAAGAACCAACTTGTAACCAAAGACTATGTTGTATAAAATGTGAATTCACTTCTTACTAGTAACTTTGGTAAGTTTCAGATTTAATCTCATAAATAGCATCAATGGAGGGGGGCCCAAAAAATACAGTGTGGTCCATTTATTTAATCCGGCTCTGGATAATGGATTATAACCTAACCCTAAACCTAATCCTAACCCTAACTCTAAGACGCTACATACATGTACTTTGGTAACCGTACCAATAGCACCGGGGGTTGTCCGTACGCCAACCGTACAAATAGTGGCTATCCATACGGTTGCCATACCAATATACCGGCATTCTATCCTTACGCAGCGCCCCTCATTGGCCAGTTTAGGTCACATGACTAAGACTAAACCTAATCGTAAACCTAACCCAAGTCCAAAAAATTGCTGCGATATTGGGTTATAACCTAACCCTGACCCTAACCTTAAACCTTAACCCTAACCTTACCCCTAAACCCAAGACGCTACGTATGTGTACTTCGGCAACCGTACAAATAGACACTTTCTAAATAAAATGTGTCAAGAAAAACAAGTACAAATGCTTAATAAAACCCAGAGCAACTTTGAATTTAACATTTTCTAAAACTTGAAAATGTTTGCGTTGTTTTTACATTGTGGCGTCATCTTCGAAGGTCCTAAAAGTAACGAGCTCATTTTTAAAATGTACGGAGCAGAAATTACAGATATTTGTTTAAAAATAAATACTCAAGTAAAGTACAGAAACCAGACAAGATTACTTAATTACTGTAACAAAGTATTTGTACTTCATTACTTATCACCTCTGTCATCTTTAATATATCAAGATTGGTTCCAGATAAACACACCCCCTTTTCTGCAAAACTTTACTCCTTCCAGTTTAAAGTGTATCTTAAAATGAAAAATATAAACTGCACTACAACCCCTTTAAAAAAGATACTGAAACAACTGGGTGAAGAATTAATTTACTACATATCAACCTTTTCCTGGAGCTGCTACTTCCTGATTAGTGGTGCAACTTCCTGTGCAATCAATACAAACAGAAAAAGAAATGGATTATGTTGGCTCATCATTTTTGTACAGATACACATGGTTTCCAATATTTGTAAAAAGTAAAAAAAAACTGGACATACTGTACTTCCATATTGACACTGGGTATGACCTTTCAACTCAATAGGAATATTAAAAATAAAAACAAGAGCACTGAGAGAGCTCAAAGCTCCTTTAAGTGCCAAATATTCTCTTTTCTAGATATTCACTGGGGGTAATTGAGGAACTAACCTGGCCAAACTGAGTCAAAATTCATAAAGATCAATCAAATCATTTTTGAAATTTTACCAAAGATGAGAAATAAGGATTTTTTTTTTTTACTGATCCAGAATCAGTATATTGATCCGGATCCCCTCCAAAGTTTAACAGAAATCTTCCATGGTGTGTAATAGATCAAGTGGAATTATAAGGCCCTCCCCCTTTTAATTACACAATATCTTGTCACGCCATATACCATCCCACCTTAAATATTTAACCTTTAAAAGTCTAAAAATAAATAAATACACAAATAAAGAAAGTTTCCCATCATTCTTTAGATGGGGAAAATTATAAGCATTTTCTATCAGTAATTTGGACAGCATTAATCAGGTTATCTTTTATCGACTAGTGATTCCTTGGATGTTTACCTCTTAGGGTACATACATGGTGGCACTACTGATGCTACTAACAACATTTATTTTTTCATTTTTTTTATTTATTTATTTGAATTAGGACAATGCATATTCATCAACATGTCAGCATAGAGCAACAACGTAAATATGCCAGAGTTAGCACAACGGCTAATTTTCATCCATTGTCCTAAGGCAGGTTAGTACAGTAGACATTCAACAAGACACAATACAAATAATACATACATCACAGGACATTACACATTACACGTACACCACAGACATGTTACATATAGGTTAAGATTAAGACTTTGAGGCCCAAGGAAAAAAGTGAATAATCTAACTGTTGATCAGTTTATTTCCAGGGTAGATTCTAAAATGGACAATCATTCCAGGGTAAATGTACTGTCTTCTCTACCCACTTATCCTGTTTAGAGCTAATTATCACATTACAAAGATGCCTTCAGATCTGATAACGATGCTGGAAGGTTTTACAGGTGTTTGAGGACCAACGTTTTCAGTGGTTTGTAGTAAGTCATTCCAAAAAAGGCAGTGATGTCTACTGTAGATCATATTTTACAAAACAGCAAGAAGAAGCAGTTCATCAAATGATTATGTAAGGAATCTGTTGGGGCCACTCTACCAGTTTGGGGGTCATTGCCTCGAGTGCTCCTATCGCCATGGGGACCAACACATCTGCTCCAGTTGTTCTTTCTCCACTACTTGAATTCCCTCCTCCAGCAGAAGTATTTGAAACCAAACTTAGAGCGATGTTGTTCAAACACTATCAGTGTGATATAATTAGTGTTCTGGACCAAAAGTAGCGTAAACTAGTGTAACTCAGTTACATTTTAAAAAAACAGTAGTATTGTAATACAAATACATTACATTTTTATCCCAGTAACTAGTAATATAAATATATTACAAGTTTAGAGTAATTTACCCTACACTGTATAAACACACACTGACACTCCCACACAGACTGATAGTGTCACTATACCTGACCTAAGGTGTGGCTTAACAGAAAAAAAAACACTACTTTATTGTATTTTAAGTATGTTGACATTTGTACTAGTATATTGAAAATGCACTTACACAAATTGTGCTTTTATGTAAATATATAAAAAGTATACTAACGTCACACTTTCACGGAAACACTTTTAACAGAGTTCAAAACAATTGTACTTTATTACACTTTTAAAAAATATGTATTTTACTAAAATACACATTATGTGTACATTTTAAAGTGTACTTATTTGAAATTAGTTTTACACATATATATTTTTACATACATTAAAATTGATGCTTAAAACTGTCATTTGATCATACACTGAGAGCATATTACAGAAGTACACATTTTAATATTAATACTCTGATATTAGGTTTGAACGTATTTTAAGTTACATTGTAGTCTAATTAAGAAGTTATCTAGTACCTTAAGAAATGTATTTGAAAAGTGTTTAACAGTATTACTGTAAACATGCATTTCAACCCTTAATATTTTTAAGTCATATACTTAACGCATACTAAATACACTTTAGCAATTCAATTCAGTGCAAAATGAGTTGTTCCTAAATAGCATGGTTTAAGTTAACTAATCATTGACACGCTTGAAGTATAATGATGATTAGTGTGGCTTCAAGTACACAAAAGTATGCTAAATTTAAGTACACTTAAAACATTTATTTTTCACCAGGGTTGTTAGGCTTCCTAATCTATTTAAATATTAATTTTAATATGTTTTGTGTGGACCTCTAAGCCTTTTTTGTGTCAGTATACCCCTCGATACTAGATGTTGCTGTCAGCTGTAATGACTATGTCCAGCAGTTTTTCATTCTGGAAGCTGTCACTATGTGCTGGACCAGGGTCACCAACACGGTGCCTGTGGGCCCCAGGGAGCCCGCATGGACCATGTGAGGGGCCCTCTAGTCACCAATGAGCTCCATCTAAAGTCTGATTTACTTTCCAATAGTTTCAAACTCACAAAGATGAATACGTATGAGAGATTTAGTACTACTATCAGCAGTAAATACAGATCTGGTGTCTGGTCAGTGGTATGTTATATACTGTATAGTATGATATATAAGCAGTGTTGGGAGTAACTAGTTATTTTTGTAATGTATTACAGATATATATTACTTTTTGAAGTAACTCAGTAGTGTTGTATATTACTACTAGTTACAATTAAAGTAACTCAAGTTGCATATTTGCTTTGTTTTCTCACTGTTTGCAATTATTTGAGGAAAAAAAGATGATTATTATAGTTAAATATAACTTATGGGGAACAAAAAAGAGCTTTGTGCTCCTGAAACAGCAGAAGTATTTGAAACAAAACTTAGAGCGAGGTTATTCAAACACTATCAGTGTGATATAATAAGTGTTCTGGACCAAAAGTAACGTAAAGTAGTTACATTTAAAAAAAAACAGTAGTATTGTAATACAAATATATTACATTTTTATCCCAGTAACTAGTGATATAAATATATTACAAGTTTAGAGTAACTTAGCCAACACTGTATATAAGATATATATTTTTTAAAAAGCAAGGTGGATTTTCTATTAAATGTAATGAAAATGAAACTATTGCAAAAATTAGGAGAAATAAAGTGTTTCATGTTGAAACCTCAACTTTTCCGTCCTTTTTAAGTTACTGCTAGTCTTTTTTATTATCATAACCTCAAATTAAAGTGAAACCGTGAAAATGTAGTTTTGAAAAAGTGCTTTTCTAATTGGTAGCTGTTCAGATTATATACAGTATCTATGATGTAGATCAGTTTAGGGTTAGGGTTGACCCCTGTGCAGGACCATCTCCAAGCCTGCACCTTGGATCTGATCTATGGCTTTTGGCACTGCATGAGTTACACTTTTATGTGAATGTGTTCTTGCTACTTAAAATATTTAATGGTTATAAATCCGTTTTATATAGCGACTCAAACTAAAACTATGTTTAGTGGTTCAGCTGTGGTTCCTTTTCAAGTGCTCGAACAATAAAGTTGAGTTGAAATCATTGCATTTTATAAGTAAAACAACACATTTTGTGATCACTTATTGCTTGCTTATGTATACAAATTAAATGCAACTTTGCATATTTATTTGAAGTTAAAGTTTGTGGAGGGAACCATCACATTCATTCATTTATTTTAAATTCCCCCAATCCCATAGATCCATGGACACAAACCTCTGTTTCCCAATCCATTCTTATTTCAAGACGACGACTCATTTCTTCTTATTGTGTGATGCACTTTAGTCAGTGACTACACTTTATTCTATTCTATTCTATTCTATTCTATTCTATTCGTTTTAAAAAAAGAGACATGTAGAGCATCTTAAACTAAATACACACGTGTGTTGAAATAGCTGATACGGTTGTTTAAATACACTTCTCAGACCTGATGACCCACTGTACATATATAATATATGATCTAATACACATTTTATTAGTCACTGACGTCTAATGAAATCAGCCAGGGAAAAATAAATGATCCCAGTGACTTAATGTTGTTCAAATTTGATTTGCTGACAGAAGCTCATTTATCTGACCATGTGACCCCTGTGTAAAACAAACCAGTGTTTAGTGATGCTTCACCCTGCAGGCCACCATGTGTTAGTACAAGTTTGGCTATTTTGGAATAGAATTACTGGGATTAAAAAGATTCTTAGATTCTTAGATCTCTGCTCCAATTGTAAGTCCATTAACGCTATTAACCATTCATTAGTCATTATTAAGTACTTATTAATGCCTTATTAAAGTGTATATATATATAAATGTAAAGCAATGTTGCACACAATGGTAAGTTTGGAGATTGCATGTATATTTATTTATTTACATTTACTCTATGACTCGTGATTTTTAAGGGATATCGAACAGAGTCGTGTTTATTGAAGGGTTTGCATTCATTAAGGTTCCTTTATGTGGAAATCTGAAATGTCTGCCATCAATGATAATAATACAGTGGCCTGTTTTCATTTGCTTTACACTACTGCCTCCTAGAGGCAGAAGTGGGTGAGTGCATTGATTTGAATAAAATCCATTTCTCAGCTTTGTTGTTTTGTCCTTAAAATAAATATATTTAAATTTAGATGTTTTTTTTTTTTTTTCAATTTTATTTGACAACTTAAATAGTAAACATTTTTATGAAAACTTTAATGTAGTGTTTGTAGGATTTATTTGCAGCGATTTAACAAAACAAAACACTAATCTCTACTAAATCAGTATTCATAGTACTGTAATGAATGAACAAATATCTGGAAACTTGCTCCTTAAATAAATTGGTATGAAATGTATTTTAAGTGGTAGACTTGCTTTTGTTTTGTTATTTAAGTTAGATTATATAATGAATCATTAGACAGTAACCGCCTCCTTTCTGCAGTGATCACTAACAGTGCTTTCCATTGTATGGAGTTTAATTCAAAGGCTGAAGGCCAACAGAAACCAGTGGATCACTGTGCTCTCACACTATCTCACACACTTTGTTATCATTCAAACTTGCTTATTATCCTCCCTGGCAACCAACCACAGGTGTGCCTCATGTGAGTCACCAGGTAGGTGTGTGTGTGTGTGTGTGTGTGTGTGTGTGTGTGTGTGTGTGTGTGTGTGTGTGTGTGTGTGTGTGTGTGTGTGTGTGTGTGTGTGTGTGTGTGTGTGTGTGTGTGTGTGTGTCTGGACTGGTTACACACGAGGTGTAAAGCGTCTAAAAAATGAGGTGTGCCAAAGTTTTCACTTGTTCTTTTGTGAGAAAACACACACTGACACTCCCACACAGACTGATAGTGTCACTATACCTGACCTAAGGTGTGGTTTAACAGAAGAAAAAAAAAAACACTACTTTATTGTATTTTAAGTATGTTAACATTTGCACTAGTATATTGAAAATGCACTTACACAAATTGTACTTTTATGTAAATATATAAAAAGTATACTAACGTCACACTTTCGCAAAAACACTTTTACCAAAGTTTAAAAAAAAAGTACTTTATCACACTTTTAAAAAAATGTATTCTACTAAAATATACATTATGTGTACATTTTAAAGTGTACTTATTTACTTAGTTTTACACATTTTTATACTATTAAAATTGATGCTTAAAACTGTCATTTGATCATACACTGAGAGCATATTTCAGAAGTACACATTTTAATATTAATACTCTGATAATAGGTTTGAACGTATTTTAAGTTACATTTGAGTCTAATTAAGAAGTTATCTTGTACCTTAAGAAATGTATTTGGAAAGTGTTTAACAGTATTACTGTAAACATGCATTTCAACCCTTAATTTAGTAGAAATTAGTACATTTTTAAGTCATACTAAATACATTTTAGCACGTAAAAATACACAAAACACTTCAAGTTGAACTTATTTTATATATAATTTAACTGCAATTCAAATATATTTAGTGCAAAATGAGTTGTTCCTAAATAGCATGGTTTAAGTTAACTAACCATTGACACACTTAAAGTATAACAATGATTAGTGTGGCTTCAAGTACACAAAAGTATGCTAAATTTAAGTACACTGAAAACATTTATTTTTCACCAGGGTTGTTAGGCTTCCTAATCTATTTAAATATTAATTTTAATATGTTTTGTGTGGACCTCTAAGCCTTTTTTGTGTCAGTATACCCCTCGATTTAAATGATTATTATTCTTAAATCTTTGTCAAAAGAACGAACAGGTAAGCTGGATGTTAATTATAATATTTTGATAATTGTTACTATACGTATGTGTAATCTATGTCTCAAAGTCCAACAGATAATAAAAAGGCATTTATTGCACTGAAGATAGTATCTATGTAGATACTGGCTGAGACAGAGGCTGTAAATCTCATTAACCACACCACCAACATAAGCACTTCATGACACACATCCATCCAGTCAAATGCTCTGAGTTCATGTTCGTGCAGATGAGACAACACTGATGGACAAAAGCTACAAAGGGCTTGTTTCCCACTGGAAGGCCAAGGTCATGTTCTCCAGAACAGTCTGAAGGAATTTGGGAAAGTTTTAATGACCAAAGGAGGAGTTTCAGACCAAAAGCTCCCCTTGTCTGGTGTTCAGAGAATTCTGCTGTTTTTGTGGAAAAAAAACTTTTAATAGTTTAAAAAAGGTCAAAAGCAGAACACAGTTCCACAGTTTTGTATTCGATGACTAATCACTTTCATACCAGTTTTAGTTTACTGCATTTTTCACCTGAATAAAACAAAATAAGACGATATTCATGTAAAGGGTTAAAGACTTTACATGTTTCATGATATGTTTTGACGAAAAAATATCAGCAACTCATGCAAAATGACTACGTACAGTAACTGGTTTCATTGACTTCAGGGTTGGGGTCGATTACATTTTCCAGTAACAATTACGTTTTCAATTACCCATGTTCAATTACAATTCAAATACGATTACAGTTACCAGCATTTTTTTCCAATTACAATTAAATAACAATTATTTCTTATCCTCAGAAAGTCAATTACAATTATGTTCTCAATTGCTAAAGTTCAATTACAATTAATGACAATTACTGAGCCTAAAATGAATAACCTAATGAAAGTTAACCTTAGGATAACGAGTCATAAATCAGCTGTAAAATACACTAAAAACATATATCTATCATCTTTCCTATGTATTCATTACATTATTAGTCTTCCTTAGCAATAAAAATATAGGTTTTAATATTTTTGATGTAGGTGTCTGAACCTTTTTTATCTCAGTATACCCCTCAATTTCAATTTTTTTTAACGGGCAAAATGTGGGAAAGCTTGATATGAAACCTATTTTAATAATTGTTAACTACTAGAGGTGTCCCGATCCAATATTGATATCGGATATTGGTAAATGGTAAATGGACTTGATTTTATATAGAGCTTTATCACCACACTGAAGCAGTCTCAAAGCACTTTACGTATCAGCTCATTCACACACCAGTGGGACAGGACTGCCATGCAAGGCGCTAGTCGACCACTGGGAGCAACTTAGGGTTCAGTGTCTTGCCCAAGGACACTTCGACACATAGTCAGGTACTGGGATCGAACCCCCAACCTCTCGATCAGAAGACGACCCACTACCACCTGAGCCACGGTCGCCCATTGGTCCGATATCCGAAACCGAATATCGGATTTTATCGGACTGTATCTAAAATCTCCGATATAATATATATTGTTTTGTTTTTGTTTGTTTTTTTCAATATCTTCTATTTTATTTATTTTTTCAATCATAGAATATTGTTATTCTACAAGGTTAATTATATATAATCCATTAGTTTATAATAAATTAGTCAGTTTTTTTTTTTTTTTTTTTTAATAATCAAGCCTTTTCTAACATTGCACACTATAAAATTAGTAATAAAAGTATGCATGATTCGTGCTGATATCGTATCGGACCAACATCGGTATCGACCAATACTCAAGGCTGCAATGTCGGTATTGTATCGGAAGTGAAAACTACATAGAACTGGTTTTGCGTTAAATTATAAATGACAATGTTTTTTTTTTTTAGGGTTTTCATGGCAATTACAATTACAAAGTCAATTGTCTGAACTCAATTACAATTTCATTACGATAACAACAGCAACAGATGTTTAAAATTACAATTCTAATAATAATTATATAATGATAATTGACCCCAACCCTGATTGACTTGCTTGAACATTTTGACTCCACTGTGCTCTGCAGTGCAGTGAAAGTGTGACTAATACGTTCACAGGTATGACGTTAATAATCATGTCTGTGTGAAACGTCTGCTGCTTCTTAAACCAGCTGTGGATGTTTTGGTTCATTGTGTACTCAGTGAATCATGTTGGCATCACTTTGTGATATTGATATCATAAATATGTTTATAGACAGGCCAGTAACAACAGGTTGGTGATTTATCATGTATCATAGCATAAGCTAAGAAACTGGAATCCGTTAACACTCATTTTGACAAATATTTCATATTTTGATGAATGTTTTTTCCTTGTACTTTTTTTGTTTTGCGCGCTTAGTCATTTGATTGATTTTTCTTTTCTTTTTGATGACTCTGTGTTTGTGTAACTAAGTCACCTTTGCACTTAATCCTTTTTTTCTTCTTCATAAGCGGGAAACACAATTGAACTCTCACTGCATTTGAGTGAAGAGATCAAACTTCAAGTTAATCATTAAAGCAACTTTTATCACAGCAGGGCCACAAAAAATGTGTTTGTTTGATCAGAGGGTCACATGTTCAACATTCATGTTAGCATTTAGAATAGTGAGCAGTCTGAGGGTTAAAAAATGTTTTTATGGTAATTTTGTGTCTTTTTATATTGTTGTTGTCTTGCTCATTATGAGGCATTTTAAGCATTTCCGTTGTCCTTACGTGTATTTTTCCTGTAAAATATGTTTTTTGGAGCCATATTGTGTATTTCTTGTTATTAGTACTGTGGGTTTGTGAAGTCATTTTTCATGTGTGTCTTATGTGCTTTTGTCATCATTTTCTGTCATTTTTGGATGTTACTGTTGTCGTTTTGTTCATTTTTGCAGTAGTTTTGTGTGTTTTTTGGTATATTTTCTGTGTTTTTACCTTGTCTTTTACTGTATTTTCCTGCAATGTTGTAATTCTATGATTTTTTTTTTTAATTTACCCTTGCTTTTGTTTTGTGTATTTTTCTGTCATTTTGTACATTTGGGGGCCGCCAGTTGCCTGTCTGATTTACAGCACAAAGGGAGTCTGTGTGTGTCCAAGGCCGACACTTTCTTTTCAAACTGTTCTGAGAAAGCCTGAAAAAGAGACAAAAGAATGATGGGTGGTTCCCGGACACAGCTAAATACCTGCAAAAACAACAATTTCAGAAAGTTCTATCATAGGAAATGAATGGCAGTGTAAGAGAAAAGTTTCATTTAAGTTGTCAGTGTTTTTACAAGATAAGGGAGATTCTTCTCGTTGGAGGAAGTTTACTAGTGACTGGTTTTGATGAATCTCTTAAGGTCACTGTCCTGCTGCTCAGTCCAACTGTTTTGGCTCTAAAACTGAAAGTTTGGAAAGCTGTGCGTGTTCAATCTTGCTGTTTTAAAAGCGTGTGTCCCAGGAGGGAGTTATAAACAGAAGCACACAAAGCAAACCCACCCAAACCTGAGGAAAATATGTGGGGTGTGACCGAAGGTGCAGTTGGTATTTGAGATTATAGTAAAAAAAAAAAAAAATGTACAACCTGTCATTATTACAAACTGACTGTCATTTAGCAGAAAAGAGTGAAATGATGACCTCAGTACAGACAACTTGATCCATATTTAGCAAACACATAGAAACAAAAGGAGTTAAAAACTTAATGAGCTTAAAGATTCCAAGTCAGGGCGTTGTTTGCTGGAGTCACCGGGTAGGTTTTTTACCCATGATCATGCCTTCCTCTTCTCTTTCTTGTCTCTTTCTCTCCACTCTCACACCTCTGTGAGAGGTGAAGTATTTGTGCGGATACAGGTCAGAGCCAAAACACCAGAGGGCTCGTATGTCCGTCAGCCAAACAAACAAGGCCTCCACAGTCGGAGCAACTGGTTGACCTCATTTATTAACAGAGGACAACATTTCACAGGCCAAATACTTCATCTGTCAGGAACATATTCATACACAACTGCTGATCTCTGCAGTTTCACTACGGACGGTTTTTATCAGCACGTTTATTCAACATGACCTCATACTGACACAAGTGTGTGTATGCGTGTGTGTGTGACACTCCCTTTTCCATTTCATCATCTCATTCCTCTTAATTTTTCCACTCCCCTATTGGGCAAGTGATAGCAAACAAAAACAACAGTATACAATAAAAAAAAATAAAAAAAAACAGTTTCAGGCTCTTTAGTCATAGACTTTATGTGTGGCTGACATTTTAAATTAATCCACTCAGACCTCAAGAATGTTGAACTCAATCAGATAAATTCTTTGTGCACACACTATCTCTGTTCACTTCTGTGGGAAAGGGATGTTCTGTTTATCCAGGGGTAAATGGATACATAAATAAGTGTAAATTAACTAGAATTAATCAATTAAAAATTGTTAAATAAACAAGTCAATTAATTAAGAAATACATTATTCATGTTGATTTCTCTAAATCATGTAAAAAGTGAAAAAAAACATCTCTTTGAAATTTCTTAAGATGAAGTGATTGTGCGTGTTGATCAAATAATAGCAAGAATTTATATTAATAACAATGTGATTGTCAAGAAAAACAATGATATTCATATATTATTAATATTAGGAGAACTACTTCCCCTACTTTGATAATTATCTGATATGTAAAAAATGGAAGGGACTATATGTTCACACTTTACACAGGATAACTTTGTCAATCAGATCATAATAAGCCTACAGAACAGCGTCTATCCAGGACTGAGTTTGGACAGATATTGGCCCTGGCTCAGACCAAAAAAAACGGAAGTTGTTCTGGTAGCTGGAGAAGTGCCAGGGCACTGCCGAGGTGCCCTTGAGAAAGGCACCAAACCCCAACACTGCTGCCTTTATTGTATAGTGACTTTGAGTCCCCAGAAAAACACTAAAAAGTTGATGTACAATAATGTTAGAGCCTGAAATGTAACAAGACCCTAATTGTTATAAAAAGAAATGTAATAACCGGTCCATAATGTATCACTACATAAATATTTTATTTTTTTTTAACCTTTATATGTATATACCTTTTTTTTCTTCTTCTTCTTTGTAATAACCCTTTTAATCCATAAATCATTGACTCACTCTATGATGTAATAACATTGTTCTTATTGACCAGTTTTTACATTATGGGTTTTATTATTATTATTTTTTTTAAACTTTTTTTCAAAATAACATTTCGGGTCGTTGTTACGTATCGATTGAACTCCTCGGTGGTTCTGTTTCCTCCAGTCAAGTTAAATTGGCTACTTCAGTTGTTCCCAGTCATTTTTGCCCCTTGTACTCCCTTCACAAATGTTGTCAAATCATGTGTGCCCCCTCTTTATATCATAAGTACCCTCTCCATAATTAGTAAGGGGGCATGGCATATGCAAACTTTATTATTATTCCGTCTTTCTCTAACTAGCCCCACACTTTTCAAAAAGCAAAACATTCTGGTTTTCTATATATATTTCTTTATTTGTGAAACAGCGTGTCATGGTTTGATGTAAGTGTGGACCCAAATGCAGAGAGCGATGGAGGAAGCAGGCAGCTGTAGCGTTGGTAGTAATCCATACTTTAACAACGTAACCAAAAATACAAAATACACAAGGAGGTACAGGGAACAAAACACAACAGGACAGGAGGAGGGTTGACAACACACAATGAACCAGCACACCTTCAGTGTTCAAGGGCTCACCTGAATGGAAACTTGAGGGAGCTAATCAGTCACAAACCAGGTTGGAGGTGGAGCCACAAGCAGGAATCCCTGGAACACAGAGACAAGAGTTACACTAGAAAACAGAATAAACAAAGACTCAGAACAAAAGGGCTAAACACAAAGCAAACAGAACCTCCTAAACCCCTAACTGTGTCTGGAGCATTGGTATCCTCAGGCTTAATCCACACATTCTAAATACAATGAGTGAAATTTATTTTAAAGAAATGCTACTTTTATGTGATTATTTCAATAGTATAAGTAAACACGGTCTCCTGTGTAAAATGTGGCTAATTACTGTCTCCTATTGTCAAAAGTGTGATAAAATAGCCTCTAGAGCATAAAATATTCTGTTTTAATAAATGACAGGAAATATCGTTTGTCATTGAGCAATAGTACTGTTAGTTTAGCCTAAGAAGGAGCTATAAACATTTCCAAATTATTTTTAAACACATTGTTAGATCTTTCTGAGTACCCCCTGCAATAGGGGGCTTTCATGGCACGTCATCAAACCAGAAGTGGCCATATTGGAGGTACTCAGCAGATAAACAGAGCAGATCCCGAACATCAAATGAAAGGAAATGGTGAATTATTGCCGTGTTTTTGGCTGTACCAATCGGTCAGACCGTGAAAAACATTAGGAGTTTTATAGACGTCCAAAAGTTATAACAAACAATGTCAAAAGTTATCAGAGGAAAGGAGGAGCTTGTGGTTAGCGAAGCTAAACCAGGATCTACGAGGCAAACATTTAAATATGTTGGGCCCATTTCTTGTCAGGTAACTGAATTGTTGACAGCAGCGGCTTTTAACTCATTTTCTAGTGTGATGATAATAATATAATTCATATCAAGCTACTGCATGTAGCATTATTGACTTAATATAATCACATTTAATAGCCTGCTACAGTAGCAACACAGTTGTTAAAATGTAGAGCTAAAATGTGCTGTATTTCTCACTGTATTCCAGGTAAAAGGTCAGATCTTTATCAAACCCAGATTGAGTTAGGGTTAAAACCAGGTAGTGGATGATATCAGACTCTCCGGGTCGTCATCAGTGACGTGCCGTGACCACTAGGGTTGGGTAGGCAGAGTTTTGCAAATGTGTTTCTGCTGTGAAGTGTTAATTCAATTCAAATCAACTTTTTTTGTATAAAGCAATTTACAACAAAGTCATCTCAATTCGCTTATCAAAATATAAAATTCATAATAAGTAAGAAAAAACCCAACAAGATCCACATGAACAAGCATTTAGCCATCTAACAAAATCAACATCGTAAAACACAATTAAAGAAACATGAACAATTATTTAATATAGCCTCCATACTCTCCCAACAAGATATATCTCATGACACGGCAGCACATCTGTTGTTTGTGTTGGAAACAGAAACATGGAGAAAAAGACAACAACAACTCAGAACAGCCTCAGTGAGGAGCATCCACTAAGCCAATCCTACCTTTCACAGTAGAAAATACAAGTATTTTCTGACCTTACCTTTTGCTGAAGGTCTAGTACAGGGGTCTGCAACCTGCGGCTCTGGAGCCTCATGTGGCTCTTTGACTCTTTTGCAATGGCTCCCTATAGCTTTAAAAAAAAACCTATTGAAATAAAGAGTTGTTATTTTCCAACAGAGGCTATTATTGATCAATGACAAATAAAATCAAGATATAACAATTTGTTAACCTAAAAATAAATCACATTGTGCAATGACTCAGCACTTTCCTACTTCACCTCCTACAACATCTACAGATCATCAACTTTCCTCCACCTGTGACTAACCTTAAGTTTTAAATCCCTGGTAAATAACTAAACCAACAAAAACACTATTCTGGAAGAAAATAGATATTTTAATTGTGTGGAGACAGATTCATTTAACCACCAATGTACAGGTGCATGTTTTATGTGTGGCAAGAAATGAGAAATTAGCATATGTTGATCACATGATCATGTGTTATCAAACTTCAAGTTACTCTTTGTAGCCCTTTAAATACATTAACTAAAAATAATCTTCTTTCTATAACATTGTGTTTATGTAAACTGAGATGTGTAAGAATTTGAAGATGCAAGATACTGTTTAGTTGTTATTTCTTGATGTTAATTTATTTCATTATATTTCAATCTGTTATTAAGTTGCCATTTACATGATCAATATAAATCAAATCATGAAATCAAACATTATTCTATGTCATTTTAACTGTATAGAATTTAATTCACTGTATTGTCTTCATTGAGAAGGTTTTTTTTCCGGCTCCAGGAGGACTTTAATCCAGGTGAGATGAGGTAAAATGGCTCCTTTGAGAGTAAAGGTTGCAGATCCCTGGTCTAGTAGCTCAGGTGTTGGTCTCCATCTTTTAAAAGCTGTCGTTTTTCCTCAAAAAAAAGTTTCTCTATCATCTCTAGCCCTGTCATCCTGCCTGTAGTGTTATCCCGCCCACTAGCTAGAGCGAGAGAGAACGTAGCAGCAGCGGTCACATGGGATCAATTCACTAATGCACTGTGAACTTAGGTATAGCATTTAGCATAGCATTGGACGTAAATGGTTTTCATCTTGGGGAACTGACTGCACATGCGCAAACACATAAAAATACATAATGAGAACAGAGGCAAAGCAGCAATGTGCTTTTGGGAGGGGGCGTGGCCTCCTCCTGCCTTACAGTGGAGTGAGACTGTGCAGCCGTTCCAGGAAATAGCGCAGTTTAGTAATTTGGGCTATGAAATGCACAAAATACTTACACTTTCAAACTTATAGGTACTGTAGGCTATTGAAAATAGAAACAATAATAATTTATAATTATATTATAATTTAAACAAATAATCAAAATATCAATTCACGCTTGTGTAGGCACTGCCTATCTTGCCTACCCTGACTGCACGTCACTGGTCGTCATTGATACAAGGCGAGGGAGCCAACTGGAATGGATCTGCACCACCAATAAACCATAACTTTTCCAAATATTGTGCGCTTTCCTGTGGTCCGAGTTCTTCTCTGTATGCCTTTGCATCTGTCACGCATTTTGAGGAGCTTTTTTGTGGTTTCGGACATTTATCCATCGCAGTGTTTACCTCCGAGTGCCTCTAATATGGCCGCGGATCCAGGTTACTGCCCAGAACGTGACGTAGGTGAAAACCCTCTATGTGCACCTGTACCTCTAGGGGTATGCGTACCCCTATTTGGGAACCACTGGGGTAGTTGATGATTGTTTTTGATTAATTGTTTTCATACCTGTCAAGTATCCCGTTTTGGCCGTGAAATTCCCATATTTTACCCCTCTTTCCCCCATTAGTATTTTCTCGTAAATATCTCGTATTTTAATGTAATCATAATAAAAAGATAAATGAATAAAAACGTTTCTGTCTCTCTCTAAACTGAATGCTGTCACTAGTCTTGTGAGAACTGTCAACTGAAGTGACCTTTTGTGATATTTTAGCGTCTCCCACGGGAAAAGGAACCACATCAGTCACCAAGAAAAACCAGCCAATCACAAGCGCCACAAATATACACTGTTTTAAAAAAGTGTTAAAGGATGTAAAGTCTGCAACAAATGTGTCTAATAAGTCATTAGTGAATACCAGAGAACCACGAGTGAGCATGAGAAATTATCAGAAAATATGTAATGAAAATAAAATGTTAATGTCTAACTTAAAGACAAGCAATGTGAAATTAACCGTAAATATACGTGTTGACTTGTATATGAAATGTAAGGATATTAAATAAACACATGTGCTTCATATACACATTTATGTTTTTATTTAGGCTACATGTATTATAATTTAGGAATTAGGGTGATATATCAAGATTCAAGATTTATCGAGTTTTCTATTTTGCCGATATAGAAAACTACAATATCACATATATTGTTATATATTGTATTTTGTAAAAAAAAAAAAAAAATTGTTTTAGGAGTCGCTGCTTTTACTTCTCAGATCAACATGTAAAGCTCAGTTAGATGGATTATTGAGTGTGTCCTAATCCAGACCTTCCCCATAACAAGCTACACTACAGAACTCACTCACACGTGCTGTCCCTTAGAGGTGAAAAAGCCAAAAGTGACACATAGTGTGCAGCTGTTTGTTAATAAATGAGCCTGTGTGGCAGAATTGTCTTTCTGGTCAGACTTCATTTGAAATAAATTTATTAAGATTAATAACGTATATATCACCATTTTGAGAAAATATATTGAGATATGAGTTTTGGTCCATATCACCAGCCCTAGTAGGAATGTTCACAGCATTTTAATGTTAATAAAGGTCGACCTATCAGACTCTAATCACATCATTATATTTAGTAAGTGGTTATTTTAGATTTATTGTACACTTGTTTTAAATATAAGGAATAATGGAGCTTGGTTGTGGTGGTGGGACTGAAAACTTCTCTTGTTTTGAAATCCAAAAACTTGACAGATATGATTGTTTTTTTTTATCAGAAATGTTATGGTACTTTTCATCTTCTTCCTCATGAAAGGTGTTTATTTGAATGATATGCTGCTGAACGAACCAGTTTAAACTAGTGACAGCCTCGTTCTTCCCACACAGGACAGGACTCGTTAGTGTTTCGTAAACAAAACAAGGTGTGGTTTTCCTTCCCTGAAGCAGCGGCTTCCGCCTATTCACTGCACAGCGGCACCAGCGGCACCAGCGGTACCAGCAGCACCAACAGTCCCAGGTACCACAGCTCCCACAGCTCCCAGTGCTACAGACAGACAGGCAGAGAGGCAGGGGGAGGCGGAGCGGGGAGAGGCGCACAGTCCGTCCGCTGTCAGAGCAGCACGGCCCGGCCCGGCCCGGCCCGGAACGGAACTTTCTGACTTTATCCCAAAACATCAAACATCTCGGGCCAACATGAGTATGTACGGCTCTAACCCTAAACTGGCCTCCATGGGTCAGAGGAGCAGCTCCAGGCCGGACCTGGCGACCTATAGGAACGACGTGTTCACCAGTGGAAACGGCTTCCACGGGGAGTACGGAGGAGACGGAGTCCACTACTCCTCCACCTTCACCAGGAGCTCCATGCACGGCGGCGGCCTTGGAGCTCCACCGAAGGCTCACAGCATGGTTGCAGGTGGCGGTGGTGGTGTTGGAATGAGGTGAGGATGGTCCTTTACTCACACCGGTTGCCTTTACTTTTACTTCATCATTAAAGGAACGCGTTTTTCTTTCTTTCATAAGCTACAGGTAGAAAAATAAAACTATGAATGTAGCTACAGCAGAGGTCGTTAACTATTACCACAGCAGGGCCACAAAATGCGTTTATTTGATCTGAGGGACAAGTGATCAACATTCATGTCAGCATTTAGAATAAAGAGCGATCTGAGCATTAATACAGGAAATAACAACACTGTCATTATGTTTATGTTTCGCTGTGAGGCATTTTGTGCATTTCTGTTGTCCTTTAATGCTTTATTCCTGTTAAATATTTGTTTTTTTTAGTCATATTGTGTATTTATGGAGTGTTTATGAGTACTGTGGTTTTGCTGAGTCATTTTTTGTGTTTTTCTTGTGTTTTTGTGTACTTTAGTTGTCAATTTCTATAGTTTTGTATATTTTTCTGAGTAATTTTTGGTATTACTGTTGTCGTTTTGTTCATTTTTGTAGTAGTTTTGTGTTTTTGGAGTATTTTTGGTGTTTTTATCTGGTCTTTTACTGCATTTTCTTGCAATGTTGTAATTCTTTGTGTTTTTGAATGTAGTCTAGGTTTTATTTTGTGCATTTTTCTGTCATTTTGTGTATTTACTTTGGGGGTCGCGTAAAACTAGACTGAGGACCGCATATGGCCCCCGGGCCGCTAGTTGCTTATGTCTGCCCTATTGCTGTAATGGTTGTGTCGAGGCTGCAGAGCTTGTTCTGGGGCCAGACTAATAGTTCTTAACTTGTGGATTGGGGCCCAAATTTTGGTCGCGAGCCCTTTTTCAGTGTGTCTGGTTTATAACGTTTCTTCACACTTATTACAGTTGAGGTTAAGTGTTTAGTAACCAATTTATAGAACATTTCCATTGTTTTCTCTTTTTTTAATTGCACTTTTTCCAGATTTTCTTTATTATTTTTGCCATAAATTCATGAAAGTGTTGATGAGTCGACTTATGTTCTGTTCTCCTGCTGTGACATCTCAGCAGAGGAGATAAGTAACAAAGTACAAATACTTAGTTACTGCACTTAAGTAGTTTTTTCTGCTATCCGTACTTTGCCGTTGGTTCAAATCTCACTTTTGTCATATATATTTTTTCATTTTAACATATTTAACACGGCAAATTCCACCTTTAAAAATACATTTATGAAAGAAAATAAACATTTTAGGGTATTTACTGGGTTAGGGATAGTGTTAGGGCTCAAATAAAAGGGTTAGCAGGGTAGCTAAAAATAAATATGAGCTAAAGTAAAACTGACGGAACTTTAAGTCACGTGGTGCACCTATCACGTGACCTAAACTGGCCAATGAAGGGCGCTGCATATGCATAGAGTGGCAGTCTATTCATACGTTTCCATATCAATAGCCACAGCCTTATTCTTTTTGGCAACTTTTAACTTTTACTCTTTACCTTTTAAAAAAAATATCTCTACTTTCTACTTTGTACATTTAAAAAAGAGCTTTTATACGACGCCACCATGTAAAAAGACGCAAACATTATCACGTTTTTGAAAATGTTAAATCTGGGTTTAATTGAACATTTGCATATTTTTTTTCTTGACACATTTTATTCAGAAATTGTGTTTATTATGAGTGCTAAATTCTCCAGGCGTTCAAAGGTAACAGATTTAACTTGTTTCACCAGTTTTCTACAATTTCTTAAAAAAAATAAAATATATGGCATTTGCTGGTTTAAATACAGTCTTATTATTGAAGGGGCATTTGTTTGTTTTTTTACTTAAGTACATTTAGTAGCATGTAGCTTTTTACTTTTACTCAAGTAAGTGAGCAACTTCAATACTTTTACTTTTACCAGAGTCATTTTTCATTCAAGTATTTATACTTTTACTTGCGTATTGAGGACTAGTACTTTTGCCACCTCTGACTGTCAGGTATAAACCGTCCTGTATATTGATAGTTATATTAAAGTGGAAGTTTTCTTAGTTCAGATCATGGTTTGTTATATAAAGATAATGTTTGATCCTGAAACCAGAGCAGGTGAGAATGACTTTTAGAGATGAGTTGACAGCAACTATTAAACTGGAAAATGTCTCCAAACAGGTTTGAGTGCTATTTCTGCTAGCTCAGCACCGCCATAGCTCAGTCCGACCGTGTTTTCAGGCCTACAGTAATGTTTCCAGATGCTGCTTTCACCTCCTTTTCCTGATTAAAAAAAGCCTTTATAGCCTTTCCAAGTTCTCTATGTGCACTGGTATCCTTTCCTTTCTATCTGCTTTGTTGTCACAAAGCAGTTTAAACAGCTGTAATTAAAGCCAGGATGTTATTCTGTGTGTCCTGGTGAAGTTCATTGCAACAGATGATCGAGACTGATTACATTTTTTTAATAGTGGTGACCCAGAAACTGAAGAAATACATGCAAACAGAAAGAGAAAGTTGATGTTGAACTAATGAGCAAAGGAAAGAATCACAGTTTCACATACATCTCCTCTAAAAACAAATGTGTGCGTTATGATAATAAACATTACAAACATTCAATAAGATGATTGAATAATGCACAGATACAGTCAGTTGACCTTGACATAATAGCTCCCCCCCCCTCCTAAAACCAATGCACACTTCTTAATAGAGGTGTCCCGATCCGATATTGATATCGGATATCAGTCCGATATCAGCTAGAAAACGAATATCGGATTTTATCGGCCTGCATCTAAAATCACCGATATAAGCTCTCCGATAAAATGTTAAGCTCCAACACTTCTATCCATAGGTGACCGTGGTTCACACTCCAACAATGTAACCTACTGTTGCTGATGCTGTTCTATGTTCGAGTACCATCACTTAATCAGGCCTTTTCTAATGTTATATCTGTATCATATCGGAAGTGAATAAGTTGTATCGGGACATCCCTACTTCTTCCCATTGTTACCACACCACATCCATATTTATACTGTGTATTTATTTTATTATTAATATTTAAATTCTCCATGTTTGCATCTTTTCTCTTACATGTAGACTTCTTCCACCACTTTAAACCAGGGTGTCCCGATCCGATATTGATATCGGATATCGGTTCGATATCAGCCAGAAAACGAGTATCGGACTTTATCGGCCTGAATCTAAAATCTCCGATATATATATATTATATTTTATTAATTCAATTGTAGAATACTGTAGATATTGTCTTAAAGGGTTAAAATGTATGTAACCAATTAGTTAATAATAAATAGGTCAGTTATTCTCATCGCTGCTGTTGCTGACTACTGTTCTCTGTTTGAGTAACATCACTTGATCAAGTCTTTTCTAATATTCCACACTACAAAATAAGTAATAAAAGTATTTATGATTTGTGCTGATATTGTATCGGATCGATATCGGACATTACTCAAGGCTGCAATATCGGCATCGTATCAGAAGTGAAGATGTTGTATCAGGACATCCCTACTTTAAACTTCACAATTCTCTCTCTTTGAGAAATACAATATTGCTATTCCTTTTTGTCGGACCTTTACAAACATTTACCAGTGTTTATAACAGTTGGGTAACTAGTCAACCAACCTAGGAGCTAGGGCTGGGCGATATGGACCAAAACTCGTATCTCAATATTTTTTTCTCAAAATGATGATATATGATATAAATCTCAATATTTTCGATTCAAACAAATTTTGGGTTAAATTTGCTGATGTAAAATCCCACACAGACACATTTATTAACAAATAGCTGTTCAATATGTGCCACTTTTAGCTTTGTCTCCTGTAAGGGACAGCACGTGTGAGTGAGTTTTCTAGTGTGGCTTGTTTAGGGGAATAGGAAACAAGTATGTTAATACAAAATAAGCTTTAAAATAAATATCTACCATTATACTGTAGGTGATATTGTAATTTTGTATATTGCCAAAACAGAAAATTCTCTATATATTTAATCTCGATATATTGCCCAGCTCTACTTGGATCAAATGTTTCTAAAATCAAAATGTAAGGCTGATTTGCTGTTTGAGAAATGTGAACAACTTACACATTCAACTAATAACTGAAATAAATGAATTAATAATCTTTGTTAATGCCTACTTATTGTTTTGGTTGATGTCACTGTTTTCTTTTGCAGTGCGCATGCTATTCAACAGAAAACGGTTCTCCTCATGAACCAGTGTCAGGAGTTCCTGCAGAGAGCTAAGATGATCTCACAGAGTGTAAGTTCAACTCACATACTTTACACACACTTGGTAAAAGTTCTAGGGACCGGGAAAAGAAAAAGGCATTGATTCTCATAGACATTTTGCTTTTTAAAATGGTATTTTTTTTTTTTTTTTATATTGATAGTAAGATTAAATGTGTGTAGGCAACTAATAAATCCACCTTACGTTGTTTGGTGTTTTATCAGTTTGCATGTTGCAGCACCTCATCAGTGTCATCTCTTTGAATTGTTTTAGGGGGGTCCACAACTGGAGGTGGAGAGGTTGTTGATGATGAACGCAGAAAGCATGGAGCAGCTGAAAGCCTGCGGGAGAGATCTGCAGCAAATGCGCATCCCGAACGATGTTTACCGAAAGTAAGAACAATGAGTGTGCAAGCTGCAGGTGACCCTAAAGTGAATATGCATGCTTGTATTCATGAATAAGCACCTGAACAAAAACAGTTGAAAGGGAAACACATTTGGAAAAATGCCAGTTTACGACCCCGCCTTCCCTTCTTTCCCAGCTGGTGCGTTTGATCTACGCTCCTTTAGAAGATGAACCAATAAATCTCTCCTTTTATGTCCATCTCCATAGTGTGGAGCAGTTTCAGCACATGCACGCTGGTATCCAACAGCAACTTATGGGTACTGTAAGCATGAGAAGAAGCAGAGGCAGTGTGGGCTCCCTGGATGGAGGGAGGGTGTTTAATGATGCCATGTCCTGGATTGCCCAGCAGAAGGTGAGTTTGGGATACTGTGAAAACAATTCTACTGCCTGCATTTTAAAAGAAAATATGTAATTATGTTAAAGACCATTTAAAGCACATTCTGACATTTTCTTCTAAACACATTAAATAGGTCATAAATGTATTCATTAAAACATGTAAAAAGCCATTCAACCATTTAGAATGTAATTGTGGAGCTGGGTTTCACAAACTGTGTTTCAAATTTCAGTGTTCAGGATTTAATGGGCGGGTCAGAAATCATAGCCGCGTTACGTAACGGAGACATCATTAGCATTAACCCGACCCTGCTGCTGAAGCACACCAAACTTCCGTGGCCTGCAGCGGGCGCATTTTGACCCCTAGCCAAAAATAAACCACACATTCAGACTCGTGAATTAAACGCGTCAGCTGGTGCAACATTTTCTATGAAATGAGCGCGTTTGTGCACCGCGATTTAGTTTTTCGCCTCTAGCGGGTTTTGAATCTACCCGGGAGGGATGCACATATTCGGACTCGGGCGGAGCATACCTTTCCTCTGACACCTCGTTTGGCTCGATTTGAGCATTTTTTGATTTTTCACAAGTTTTTCTTTGGTCTTCACACTGCTCTCTCCCATAGGGTTAGGGTTAATACACGGAGGCGGCGCCTTCCTTCCCACGCGTGGGTCCAGCGTCTCTAACTGACACAGTCCTAGCTGAGAGAAGTGCTTGTTTTTCCATGATCTTGAGACCTATGTTTATATACTTAGTGATTTTTTTCATCTTTCTAATTTGGCTCAGTGGTCAATGACACATGTTTCTGTGGTGTGACAAACTCATAACACACATTTATTTCTGCTTTACACAGACATAAAGTTTTGTCATGTAACCACTTTGATCTGATTAAATTAAGCTTCTCTCTTTTTTTTCTTTCTTTCTTTTTTATTATACTGTATATTTATTAGGTTTTTAACAGCTTAACAAAACACACACACTTGGCTGATACATTATGATAGACATTCAAAATCAACCAGCTGTCAGGCTCAGGTTATATACATTATATATACAGTATCATGTACTATACAACTGCATCAGTAAAGAAAGAGAGTTAGTTAATAGAAAAAAATAAAGAACAACAGTTTGTGTTTATTGCACAAAGCCTCTTGTAAGAATAGTGGAAATATTTAGTCCTATATATGCCAGAAAGGGTTCCCATGTTCTGCGGAAGACATCATCTTTATAGTGTAGTTTTCATGTTGAGTAGTCCAGTGGAACATAATCAATTATGACTCTTTGTATTTGTACCTTGGAAGGGGCCTTGTTCATGATCCAGTTTAAAAGAATACTTTCAGTATAGAGCTCCCTTTTATATCTGTCAGTAATAAAAGTATCAGATATACCAAGAAGTAATTGATTTCGGGCCACCATATGTATTAATATGTAGGATTTTGTTAATTTCTTACTCTATGATGTGCCAAAACAGCTGGATTTTCCAAATGAAGCATCACTGATTGAAATTCCAATCAGATCCGATCAGTTGGTGGAAGTTCTGAAGTGATCTCCACTATTGGAGCTTTGTATGCGTGTACGTGATGTCAGATAGAGGAGCAGGATAGAATGATGTGAGATCATGTAACACGCAGCCAGAAACCAAAAGCAAAGCATTATGGGACTGATCTGCTGATTAAATCAAATGGTATTCTGTTAAACAGTGCAATATGATTTTCTGTTTTGGAAAAAATTCAATCCAAAAGTGCCCAGCACTCTGTATTAAGCCATTGAAATAGTTCATGGTCCCCACGGTCATGAAATTCCTGGAAAAGTTATGGAAATTGAAAAAAAAAATGGAATAATAATGTAAGTTTTAGAAAAGAAATACAGCCTATTTCATTTTATTGTTTAAAACATATTAAACCCCAAATATGTTCAGCATTATCTCTAAGTGAAAGTGTGAATTCACTCTCCAGGTAGTTAGTTACCTCTGTTACACTAGTACACTGGAAAGGTCCACTTATTTTTGCACTCTAATGGTCTTTGAATAGATCTTAGCGGTTCAGAACTGAGTCGTGGAAATTTAGTAACAATTTTTGCAAAGGTTTTGAAAAATCATTGTGAAAAAGTGTGGGAACCACCCTGATAGTTGTTTCTCAGAGTGAAATAATAATAATAATAAAAGGTGCAACATATTCCTGCACATGTGGGTGCACTGTTTATTGTGTAGTGAGAGGAGGAGAAGGTAGAGGAGGGGATGCTCTCAACATATCCCTTAGTCTGACCCCCTGTAACTGAAACCATCTGGACCTGTTCCCAAAACCTGATCCGTGAGTGAGAGAAGCAGAGCGACTGAAACAAAGAACACGTCTGAGCTGCTTTTTCAAACAGATAATGTCCACGTTTACATGGGAGCTTTAAGTCCTCTTTAATTCAGAATAAAAGTTCAATGCAAATCTAATTCCAAATCAAACTTTTTTTTTCTCTTTGTCTGCACATGCTGTCAAAGCTCAACATTACAAGAAGTGCACTTTTTTTAAGACAGCAATGCATGTTTTGTTATTGCAATTAAATAAATGAATTTATTTTATTGCGTAATTGTGACCATCACCAGAATTCTGAATTAAAAATCCGAAATGGGTGGCTGTTTTTTTCCGATTTTAATTCCAAATTAAATAATTGCTCTATCTTGTAAACACTTAATTCCCCTTTAAGTTAGTTCCGGTCGTTCTGTGCATGCTCGACTTGCCGCAATGACGCAATGGTGACGAGATTATCCAAGATGGCCGCCCGGACTCCAGCCGAGGTTTTGTATTATCCCCCGCCACAAATGTGGAAGGGTCATATAGGTTTGAGCTCCGTCTCTCCATCCGTCTGAGTTAAAGGGGACAGCTTTTCTTAGATATGATAACCAAATTCAGTGTGTGGCTTCATGGTATCAGTACCTTGATGGAGTTCGAAAATGAGAAGCGCGCAATTATTTTTTCTGGAGTTTTAGCCCTTGTTTCGTTTTTCTTTACTCTGTTTGAGGTATCTTCAAAGGAGACAGCTTTTCTTAGAAACTGTTTAAGATAGATTCTGATGTGATAATATTTTTTTATGTATACATTTAAGTTCTTAGATTTAGGAGATTTAGGAAAAGGTTATGAGTTATAATGACAACCAATCTGGTGGGGGATGTTGATGACTATGTCTTGTTGTTTAATAAGAGCCTTAAAAGATATGGATAATATGGGGACATTCACACACACACAGACTTATTACACACACACACGCGGACCTCAGCAAACAGAACAGGCTTCACCAGAGCTTCACTAATGACGCGTGGATCATTATAAAGTTCATTTTTCACTCACCGTCCTGTATAGTGGAGGTAGAGCATCTCTGATTGACCAAAGTACGACTTCTAGCTCCTTCTCCTGCTCAGTGGACCAAAGTGAAACTGTGTGTTATTGTCCAGCTGCTGCTTCAAAACTACAAAATAAAAGTGAAAATAGTTCTCGTGTGTGGTCTTCTGTGTTGTAGCCACAAAGAAAAGGTTTGTTGATATTGAGATAATATCGCAAATGCAATTAATCGTTCAACCCTAGTTTTTATTGTGTGTTTTTACTGATAGACATGAATACTTCACGTTCGCCCTCTGTCCAATCAGAACCCTTCCCAACCCCCAGACCTAAAGAGGAATTGAATAAAGCCGAATAAACAGGTTTTCCATGTAAACCTCCATTCGGAATTTTTATTTCCATGTAAACACGAAGCAGAACACTTCAATTTTTAATAATTTAATTCGTAATAACTAATTCTGAATTGAAAAACATCATGTAACTGTGGCCAGTGAGCTGAAAGTGGAGGGAAGTAGAGTGTGTAACGAGGCGTGTTGTGGTGACGCTGTTAAAGGAGCAGTGAAGCAAAAAAATGCGAAGAAAAACGAATGCAGTGTGATATGTGACACTCCCCTGAGTCAGTTAATATGCAACCGGGAAGTTGAGTCGACCTCTGACACGCTCATGGGAAAACGCCCTGCCCTTTCTCCCCAGCCCTCCCATCCACACCCTGCCATACTTTTATCACTTTCAGTCTCAGCCCGTCATGTTTAAACGGCTCTTTCTCCACCTCATACCATCCTTTCCTGAATCACCTGTGTTTGTTAGACAGTTTCTTTGTGCTGTTGGTCATGCTTTTATATCCTGTATCAGTGTTTCACTGTAAAGATCCACTCTGACTTTTGCTGTCATGTATGAGTTTTATAACTGACAGTTTGACGTGTTTGTGTGCAGCTTTAGTTAGGTATTCAGGGGGGAAAGGGAGGGGGTGGGTGGGTGGGTGAACAAAAGCCCTCAGAGGGAATAGAGAGCTAGGGGGTAGCTGAGTTAGTCTGCAGGCACAGCTCTTATCTCACACTCAGGGCTTTGAACAAGAGATGGAATAGCTGGAATAGCATCTTACGCCACATTAAACCTCATGGTGATAGAGTGACATCTAGAGGACAAGGTGGAAAATTACACACAGATTGTTTTTTTAAGTTGCGCTTGCACACAATATGCACAACTATAACATCACATTTCACTCACTTTAAAACGGTCATTTTTTCTACCCTGACTCCCTCTTCCCTGTTCCCTTCCCCCTTCACCTCGGTGTAACACTGCCCTCTCTTTTTATATTCACCCTTTAATAAAGTGTTTGTTACCCTTCCTTAGGGGGGGCTGGTGATGGTCACAATTATCCAATAATGTTCATTCATTTTATTAGGGCTACACGATTGTGGCAAAAATGATACAATTATTTTGATCAATATTGTTATCACGATTATAATCACAATTATTATTACTATGTTAGGGAAAAAAATCTGTTTTTATTACACTACGTTTAAACAAACAATATGTGTATGGTTTACGTTGCAAAATGAAGCTTTAAGTATTGTACAAAAATAAAAACAATTTAACCAAGAATTTGAAATGAACCAAAGGCTGATGAAATAAACACATTACTACAGAGCCCATATTTTAAATATAAATATTGCAGACGATCAAATGTGTTTAATTGCGGTAACCAAAATTGTGATTTCGATTAATTGTGCAACTCTAATTCATCTGCAGTCATGGTTGAGCCCAATTATAATTGTAGTTGCGTAATTGATAATTAATCACAGTTATAACGTCATTATAATTGTAATTGTAACTGAAAGAATCTGTTGCTTTTGTAATCATATTTAAATTGAAATTTGAGTTAAGATAATCGACTTTGTAATTGTAATTACAATAAAAATTCTGTTATAATTTGATTAAATGCAAAACAGTTTTATGGCGTACACATAGTAGTTAAATAATAAAATGTGTTTCATTCTCACTATGTGTCAGTGTCTTCACACTCAAACAGGTGGTTCGGGTTAGATGAGTTTGGGGTTAAAGTTAGGATATAATATAATTTATTTTAAATAGGGACGATACAATTATACAGAGTAACAATACTGTAAATGTAACTAATGTTACGTATAAAGACTTTATAGTATTCCAACTCTTGTCTCTAGTTGGGCTTTTACATAAGATATCATAATTAATGCATAAAAAATGTAAAGATGATAAAACGACAGTACACACATACAATCATCACAACACTATATAAATAAAAGTTAGTAAAATTGTATATGATCTTTCGTTATTGAGAACATAATTGTAATTGACATTCAGGGGAAAAATGATCATTCTAATTTATTTGTAATTGAAAAAAAATGCTGGTTACCGTAATCATAATTGTATTGGAATTGAACATGGATAATTAAAAAATGTAACTGGCTCCAACCCTGCATGGTGTATTATTACATACTATAAAACTAAAGTTTGCTAAATATTTATAATTTAAAAACCAGGACTTTATTTTTGTTCGATGTGTTTTCTAAATGGAAGTTTACTAAAAATGACTTCTACTCACCCTGCGACCCAGAAAACAGGAACTCTGTACGTTATTATGGATGGATAAGTGATGTCACAGCACTGAAGTGAAATATCTTAAAATATGTGAAATCATTTGGTTGATCGGACTCTGCAGATGGTTGTCATCCATCTTTTGACAGCATAGAATGAAGTAAAATGAAATGAAAAATTGTATAATCAAAAACATCACATTTGTGGACGAGCAGTAATCTTAAAATAACTGTTAAACACAAATAAAATGTGCCAAACTGTACTTGGTTAGTTGTAGTGAGTTGGTTCCCTGGGACTATTCTTAGTGGTCATTTATTCAACCCATTGCTCTGCATATTCCAGCGCATGATCGAGACGGCCCCGTGGGGAGACGACCCTGAAACCATTGAAAAGCAAATCATGAGCCACAACAAACATCACAGCTCCATCCAGAGGAGTTCAGAGGTGGACCGCGCCAGGGACGAACTCGTACGTCATTTTCTTCTTTTGAAAGCACTTTCCTTCTTTGTTTCTCTTTCACTTGTGATGTTTTCAGCTTCATGTCAAAACTAATGGGAAACCATGTGCTTCTTTAGAATGGGAGAGGTGATAAGTACAACCTTTCCATTCTTGAGCAAGAATGGGACAGCCTCCAGGTAAAGCTGCTCTGACGTCAAAATCTAGATTATTTTGCATCATTTGCTCCATTTAACCTTCCCAAAAACAACAACTTTGGTTTGTTGCAGAAAATGTCTCACCAGCGTGTGAGTCAGCTGCGTGACCTGCAGAACATCATTGAGGAGATCTCCCGGGCCATCATGTGGGTGAATGAGAAGGAGGAGGAGGAGCTTGTGTTTGACTGGGGAGACAAGAACATCGACCACTACATCCCCAAGAAGCAGGAAGCCTATTCTGTAGGAGTCCCACTCTGAAAAGCTTTGTCCCACTTTAGGTGTTTCCACGAGCTATTTGAATGCTCACTTTGTGTTTGGTTGAACAGAGGCTGATGAGGGACCTGGAGGAGAAGGAGAAGGAGCTCAGCAAGCTGAAGGTCAAGGCAGACAGTCTGTTGAGCAACAATCATCCTGCTAAAGATAAGATTATGGTGAAGTATTCGCTCACTATTCAGCCTTAGTATACTGTACATGCAAGATTGTACTGCTTTCTAGGCCCCCATGGCTTTGTTTTCTAAACCTACAATATCTTTCATGAGTCATCAAAACCTTACAGAGGCAAATCAATCATATTACCATAACGTTTAAGATCATACAAATGGTCAATGTAAAGCTCTGAAAAGGGTCTTTTTATTTCTCATGGCTAATAAGCAATAATGAAGTATTAATCATAGTAATAATAATACATTGAATTTTATATAGCGATTTTCATCGACACTCAAAGCGCTTTACACTAGCTGCGTTTCCAATACCCTTGGGAATGTGCAAACTCTAAATAGAGCAATAAAAACTGGTGATGGAAACACCTGGATTTCTAAAAATCACTCAAATATCGCTAAAAAGTTTTGACGCTTTCATGAGGAGGAATTTCAGACGTTTCGATGTTGAAATTTGTCGCAAAAGCGCTATGGAAACACTTTTTCCGCAAATACACGTCACAGAACGTGACGTACCTGGTCACATGACCACTTCTCTCCGAGAAAATAAGACGCAGTACGTATAGACAGAAAAGGAGACCGGGACATTACTTAGCATTATACGTTAAGTGTGTTATAAGGAGGTTTGGAGCGTACGTCTTCCTGCAGCGAAGTCTCGCGGGATGACATTTCACGGGAAATTACACTTTGTCAACATTTAGAAATATCGCTTTTTATTTTGCGAAAATCTGTAATGTAAACCAAGCTATTGATGTGCATTATTCTTTCACTCCACACACAGTGGTGGTAAGCTACTATTGTAGCCACAGCTGCCATCGGGCAGACTGACAGAAGTGAGGCTGCCATAGTGCGCCGCCGGTCCCTCCGACCACCACCAACAATAACTCACACACCACATTCATACTAGGCAATGTGTGTAAAGTGCCTTGCCCAAGGACACAACAACACAACGGCAAAGACTTGGATAGAGTGGGATTCGAACACCCAAATTTATATAATTATTAGTAGTAATACTTGGAAATACAGTATGTTAACACAGGCTTACTATAAGTGGCCCTAACAACCTGTATAATGATAGTTTTCAATTAAATGTTACTGCTTTAAGTTTAGAATTCAAATCACCTGCTCTTTTGCCAGACAGAGAAGAGCTGAGTCATCAAACTTGTGCTTGATTAAGATAAGTCATGTTTATCTGTGATGAGTTTATCCAATGTGGCAGTCTATGTAAGGGCATCATTGTTTATAGCAGAGGTTCCCAACCCTTTTCTGGTCACGACCCCATTTTGATATCATGAATTTCTGGAGACCCCAGAGACATGTTTTTTTTCTAGAACTAGTTTTTTTGATCATGTTTGTTATGATGTCACAAATACAGAGTAGCCAGGATTAGTGCACAAAGATGCGCCACCTCAGATATTTTTATACTGCATTTTATTTAAACTAGATTTGTTGACGTTGAAGCATAAAATACAGTTGTTTGATATTGTGTGTGTAATGTGTTGATTTGAAAAAGAATAAAAGACCCCACATGGGTTTTACGACTCCAAGGTTGAAAAACATTGGTTTATAGCCTTTAACGATTTTTTTTCATTGCCATCCATCCCTTTTCTGATTCGCTTTCTCCTTTTCACGTTGCAGGATTTTTATGTTTTCCGCAAAGTATCAACATGTGATAAACACATTTTGTGTACATTCTTGGTGTAACCCCCCATTTTATTTAACATAAAATGCTAAAATTCCATTTCCTTTTCATTTGAAAGGTCGTATGTATAGGTTTCCCGGTGGCTGATGGTATTTTCTGCTCCCACAGGCTTATACAGAAACCCTGCAGACACAGTGGAGCTGGCTTCTTCAAATCACAAAATGCATCCACGTACATTTGAAGGAAAATTGTGCCTACAGCCAAGTAGGTCCTCTGTGCTCAGTCAAAAACATTGTGCTTTTTTATTTTAAAGGCAAACACTAAGTCAAAAGTGTTCTCTTAGTTTTTCAAGGATGCCCACGAGACCTACGCCAAGCTACAGAAGGAGCACGAAACAATCCAAAGCAAGTTCAAGTGTGATAAGAACACTTCGTTGGAAAACCTGTTAGAGCTGCTTCAAAACCTGGAGGTATCACTCATTAGATTCTTATAAGTTTCTCATCTTTCAGCATCTGCTTACACGTGTGAAAATGTAGATGATTGTCAACAAATGGTGCACGCTGTGAACTGGTTATGCTGGTTGTCGAAGAGGTCGAACACATGGCTTGTTTGTCTCTTCTGGGGAGTTTTGAACTCTGAAGGAGGCAACAGTCAGACCTTTGTTTGAATATTTATGTCCTGTTTAAAGCTCTTCTGGTTCTTTGTTCTCAGAAAGAAAAATCACGAATCATGGAGAATAAGAGGAACGTCCAAAGTCTGGTCAACAAGTCCAAGTCTGTCGTCAGGCTGAAACCTCGCAACCCTGAGGAGAAGAGCAGCAGCCCTGTCATCGTCGAGGCTCTATGTGACTTCAAACAAGATCAGGTGGGATACATGCTCCCCCTTAAATATCACCTTAGGATCAGGCTGCCCTTAAAGATCCAGTATTATGCTATTTTTCATACATCTCCAATTGTTCTAAGAACCCCAACAACATAGTGTTTGAGGTTTATTTTCCCAAACTCGCCTGTTTTCTTGAGTTTTAGCCTCTGAAAAGTCACTTTCAGAGCGCTCCTAAAACAGGCTGTTTTTTGGGCCTTCATGTATAAACACACACGTTGCTTCAGCGTGTGTTTATCACAGCAGTAGATCATTAACAGTCTTCCTTCTCCTCCTCACCTCGGCTAACCACAAAAATAGTCCCTTTAAGACGATAGTCCATTGTTTTGTTCAACCACTACTTCACATTGGGTCACAAACACGTCAGATTGTCCCATAAAGTGATACAAGGTGGTATAACGGCTACTAAAAGTGGAACTGATTGTGAGTGCTTGCTCTGCGCCGCGAAGTAAACGCTCAACTATCAGCTGAGTCATCTGTTTCAAACACGCACATGAGCTGCTACGTCGCTTTCTTGTCATCCTCACCGCTTCTGACCACAGAAATACTTCATTTAAGACAATAGTCCATTGTTTTGTCCAACCGCTGATTCGCATTAAGTCACAAACACATCAGATCTTCCCATAAAGGCGATATGAGGTGGTGTAACGGCTACTAAAAGTGAAAATGATTGTGAGAGCTCTTTGGTTAATCTATATACTGGATTATCTATATACTGACTGTAAAAATATTAACTGTGATATTAATTGTAATATCAACCTGCCTTCATTATGTTTGTTTTACCTGTGAAGTTGTTAGGGAGGGGGGAGCTCACATTCTCACATTCTTATGTAGGGTAGGAGGAGCCAGGATTGTCAGGAGGAGTTTCCCCGTTATGATGTCATAACGTGAGAAAAATCCAACTTGCCCGTTTGGAGCTGAATGTATATCACTGTAGCAAAACCATTATAAAGTGACTTTTTCATAAATCTATACTTAGCATGCTCACGCAAAACACGGTTACAGAAACTGTAAAATCATTCACAGTGTTAGGGGAAATGTAGAACTATATCTGAGTTTGTCCTTTAAATGTATCTTTTGTTGTGTGTTGCAGAAAGGTATTCTGAAAGGGGACGATGGCATCCTGAAGGACAACTCGCAACGCAGCAAGTGGCTTGTGACAGGACCTGGAGGTCTGGACATGTCCATTCCCTCTGTGTGTCTGCTCATCCCACCACCAAACCCACTCAGCATCGGCCTCGCCAACAAGTAAGAAACACTCAAGTGGATCAATATCAGTAAATATTAGTAAATGTTCAGTGTGCTCGTGCTGTGGGGTAGAATTTGTCTTCAAATATTTGACGTAATCTACTAAGCCTTTAGTGGACTTTTTCCCAGAAATGTTGTATGTTGTGGAAATTAATCCGAGGCTTGTATTGCCTTCTAGGAATGAGCAGTATTACGAAGCCATCATGGGTATTTGGAATCAGCTCTTCATCAACATCAAGAGTCTGATCTCATGGCAGTATTGTGTCAAAGACATCAATTACATCAATACTTTAACTATGAGCATGGTAAGATGCAATAAAACCACAGAAAATAACGCATGAGTTATTAGTTTTTTCATCTGAACTATCTGCTGAGTCATTTATTGAATCTAAACTCTCTCTACTGTGTTACAGCTGTCAAAGATGCGTCCTGATGAGTACCGCAGTATCCTCAAAAGGCTGGAGACCCACTACCAGGAGTTCCTGCGCCACAGTCAGGGCTCTGAAATGTTTGGCGATGAAGAGAAAAAAGTCATTCAGGGTCATATTGATCAAGCCCAAACTCACTATGATACACTGATAGTGCAGCTACCGACTTACGGTAAGTGTGGATATAAGTGCGGTATATGTCTGGATGTCTTATTTTAAGGGGTGCAACAGATTTTTAAAGATACAGTAGCCAGAGCCGTATATATATATATATATATATATATATATATATATATATATATATATAGAGAGAGAGAGAGAGAGTTGCGACATCTCCGCTCACTCCAATGGTTTGTTTTTTTTACAGCAACAGGGCTCGAGACTGCGACCAAAATGGTCGCATATGCGAGTATTTTTTCAGTGGGTGTGTGAGTGAGTGAAAATTTTATCTGGTCACATTCGTGCGAGTTCGTATAGGGTGACGTTATCCAGGTGAGGTTAAATGTTTCCTTGTAGAGTAAAGGTTGCAGACCCCTGACCAGGGGAAGAGGGTTAGGAGACCCCACTATAAGAACTGGACCCTCTGAATTTAATTCCATGCAGTAAAGCAATGCAGATGCTAAGTTGGTTATGCTACTGTTAAGTTAATTCAAGTACAGCATTTCTGCAAAATAAAAAAACAGAATACATATAACCTGTTGTTATGCTTTGCTGTTATTTAAAAAAAATTGTTACGTCTTCTTTTAAAATTATATAAAATAAATGACCTGTTATTTCAGCCACTGCTTGTTGCAGAAAAAACTTAATATTGACACTAAAACCTGAAAACATTTAGCAAATATATCTTGAGTCATTGTCAATCTTTACTTCATACAAAACTGTGTTACGCCAGTTAAGTCAACTGTTCATTAGCATGCATGACTATGTACACTCTCCCCACCCCCGTTCAAAAAAAAGGAAAAAAAGGTGCGACCAAATTCTGTGCTGGTGCGACCAACTGAGAAAGTTAGTCGCACCAGTGCCACCACTGGAAACGTTAGTGTAGTGCCCTGAGCACTAGCCTCACATTTTGTCCCAGAATCAGTTTACTGCTCACTTCTGGAGTGTAGCGCATTGAAGCTATAGCGGATGAGACAGTTTGTGATGCACTTTTGAACTTTAAGATGTTTAAATAATCATATTTGATATTATTATTATTATTATTATTATTATTATTATTATTATTATTATTATTATCCGTGTATCTAAACTTTAACGTGTGGTGTTTTTTAATGACTTCTTTTTTTTTTTAAAGAAAATTAAAGAAAATTCAAATCAGTACATACTGTATACAATACTTATTAACACATTTTTTAACCAAATGAATGTTGGCCTTAACTACATCATAAAAGCAGGTGCGCTAGCTTCTATAGTGAGGAATACAGATATTTAAAAAAAAAACACAAAATTGAGAACAGTTACAAAAGAAAGGTGCATTTCAGTTCAGGGTGTCGGAATATGGAACAACCTAAATGATGACATCAATTATTAAGCTCCCTTAAATACACAGAAAATGACTTCAAAAACTCACAAAATAACAACAAAAACACTTAAAATAACTCCAAAAACACATAGAAATAAGGAAATACCACATAAACAGACAAAATGACTCACAATTAAAAAGAAAATTCAAAGCAATACATACTGCATATAATACATATTACATTTTTTAACCAAATTAATATTGGCCTTAACTAAAAGCAGGTAAGTTAGCTGTTTACACTAATCATTAATACGAATTTACGTTAGGGAAAAAGAACCATCTATGGAATGACATAAACATATATACATATGACGGCGTACTGTATAAATATTGTCAATCAATGCAGTTATTGATGACAAATTATCAAAAATCCCAGTTATGTCGCAAGGAATCAATGGATTGGAATGGGCCACCACTAACTTGTGGGACCAAATTTAGTCTAACATGAATCACATGACGGTCAAGCATTTTGGACTTTGTTGTTGCAACTCTCTCTCTATACGGCTCTGACAGTAGCCTGTAAAGAAAAAGTCATGAATCTTTAATTGTAAAAACACTTTTTGCATTTTTCCTCCTAAATCTCCATAACTGAGTCCTAAAAAAGTCACATGAAAACTTCTATTTGTTCCCAACCTTTTCAGCCACCACTAAAGTGGAAGAAACGGTCAAATCTGAACCTCCGAAACAGGATACTTCCAGCAAGACCTCCAAGGTCACGAAGACCACTGTGACCAAAGTCAGCAGCGCCCAGCCTCCCACTTCCACCCTCAGCCTTACACTCCTTACTAGTCTGCAGGAGCTTCGCCGCAGGCTGGAACTGGCTGAGTCTGGGCTCACCAACCATCTCCACATTCGTCTGGGGGATAACTCTGTGCACGAGTGCTCAGTGCACATCCAGAAACTGCAGGTATCAAGTGTTTTATGTTCTGGTAAACTAGAAAGGAAAGTGCAAGAGTCACTCTAGTTAATGAATAAAACATGGTGACGGCTTTATTAAGTTAGATCTGATATTGTTCCAGGGTGTGCACCAAGATCTGGATTCTATCCATGATGAGTACTTGCGCCTAAGAGAGAAGATCATAAAGCAACTGGAGGGAATACCCCAAGATTCAGAGCAAGCCAAGTTCCTCCGCTCTGAGCTAGAAATAATCAACCAAAAACTGGGAGGCCTGCAGGGTCTTTACTCAACCTACACTCAGAGGTACATCATTTCAGGACAGTCCAAATATACTTTTTATTACCTCTGCCAGGTGCGAAGCGGCAAAGTTATGTTTTACCCTGCGTTTATCTGTCTGCGTTTATCTGTCAGTTAGCAATATATATATATATCATTTTCCCATCCACACTGTGGAACTTCTGGAAAATTCTGATATCATCACTGTTGATGTCATCAGTCATACGATACAGTGATGATTACTGGTACATTAGAACATGTTTGATGTCAACATTGCCTGTTCTAAATAAATCTGTGCAGGTTATGCTGAGTCAGCTGAAGTACTGCCTAATACTTTTAGTTGAGTCATTGTACTTGTGTTTTACCCTGCGTCTGTCTGTCTGTCTGTCTGTCTGTCTGTCTGTCTGTCTGTTAGTAAGATAACTTTAAAAGTTATGAACAGATTTGGATGAATTTTTCAGTAAATGTTGATACTGGGACAAGGAACGGGTGATTACATTTTGGTGATGTCTGGATTACCAAATATAAGAAAATTCCACTCGTGGAAATCACAATATTGGTGGATGTGAGCTGTGCCTGAGCCTGCTCCTTTAAGCGTGGTGGCTTATGGGTAATGTAGTAGTGGTAGGGAAGTGCATTGTGTGCATGTCCCACCCGGTACTCGTACTGTACTCTTTATATGTGACAAATCTTAGACAGAATAAACGTGGCACCATTTAAATAAAATAGTTCACTGTGGTTTAATAAATCACTTGGTGCTTTTGTAGTTTCTTCAGCCATGGTTGATGAGCTTTGTATGAACAGCAAAGATGGGGTCAGGCCATGCTGTGTGGAGTTAACCTCACCACTGTGTCTTTGACAGACTTGCTGCACTTAAGAGCTTGCTTCAAAGCCTCAACCAGGCTGAAGACATCATCAAAGTACACGAGGCCCGTCTGACAGAGAAAGAAACCAGCTCTGTGGACCTTAGAGAGGTGGAAAACTATCGAACCATACTCAAGGTTGGTTTGTTTTATTTCATTGTCTAATATTATTAGTAACTAGCTATTAGTTGATTAAAATACCTGGCATTATTTGTTCTTTTGGACACCAACTTTCATCAATAGATTTTAATTAATTAGTGTGGATGCCTCCTGCGTCCTCACTTTTTCTTTTGTCGTCACTAACTCCTCCTAAACCGTTTGTCCGATTTTATTTTTTACAAATAAGCTATCAAAAATATCTGAAAGTTCCCGAGATTTATGCTTGTACTTTTATAATTTGTATATTTTAAACTTTTTAATTTTTTTTCTTTCCCATTAATTTCTATTGGAAATTTCCAGCCCGTCATTCTTTTTGACCATCAACCTTTAACATGTTCAGCTACGAGCTTCAACTTTTTCAACCCATTTCAACTTTTTTCAACTTTTTCAAATTTATTGTTAATTTTCAGCTAATGCGAGGTTAGTGTTAATGCTAGGCTAATGCTAATATTAGGATAATGTTAACATTAGGCTAATGCTAAAGTTAGGTTTATGCTAACACTAGGTTAATGCTAACGTTAGGTTAATGCTAATGCTAGGTTAATGTTAAAGCTAGGTTAATGCTAACATTAGGTTAATGCTAGGTTAATGCTAATATTAGGCTAATGCTAACGTTAGGCTAATGCTATCAGTAGACTAATGCTAACACTAGGTTAATGCTAGGTTACTTCTAATGCTAGGTTAATGCTATTGCAAGGCTAATGTTAATGTTAGGCTAATGCTCGGTTATTGTTAATGCTAGGTTAATGCTATTGCAAGGCTAATGCTAAGGTTAGGTTAGTGCTAATGTTATGTTTGTACTACCTAATGTTAATGCTAGCTATTGCTTGCTAATGCTAATACTAGCTAATATAATACAAATTAATGCTAATGCAGTACAACGTGTATCAGCACCTGCATCCTCACTGGCATTTTTTTATGAAATGCAAATATTCTAGTTTCTAGTAATTATTGTGTTATTATTGGTTTAGACTGACTGCAGACTTTTAAATGGTGTTCATCTCACACTCCATTCCATGTTTTGCATTGTGAAAATAGTGCTTAATGATGGTGCTAGTGCTATGAGGCTCGAGTATCTTGTGACTTTGAAAACAAGAAGTAAGAAAGAAAGAAAAGATAAATTTACCAACAACAACTGTTTGTGCCAAACATCACACTAACAGCACAGATGCCAGACAGCTGGTACTGATATGAATCCCCGGCTAAAGCCAGAGACAATGACAAAGGGGAAGCATAACGAGTCAAGCATAGACACAATACAATAATAAATAACAACTTTAGATTCCTGTTTACATTCATTTGTTTTTTTCATTTTTTATTTCAAGCGAAAAGTGTGCCAAGAACAAAACAAAAGTATAGGCTACACATTAATAATCACTTATACACTGACGCTTGAAATGGAGTGGGGAGAAGTAAAACCTATTGAACCCCACCCCAATCTAGCAAAAAATACCTCTTTAAAAAAGTATTATAGTTGCATATGTAATATAAATATTAACTTTTGGTTTTGGTCTGTGTGGATGAATAGTTGTAAAAGATTTATAATAGTGGAAAAGCAATGGCTGTATTTATAACAATGACATTTGTTTGTGAATCCAAATTAAAGCAAATGAAAGGTGAGATGGACCAAAAACGGGACCTGCTGACAAATATGGAGTCAGAGCTGGCTAAAGCAGTCCACTGGAATGGACAAATATCTGACCCCTTCCACAAGTGTGACGTAGATTTATCCAAGTACTCTGAGTTGGTGGGACAGCTCTCTGATCGCTGGCGCCGCATTCAAACACAGATCGATAGCAGGTAAAAAAAAAAAACAACACACTACTATGTGTTCAAACAGGGATTACTCTTGTTCCAGAGGAACCTTTAAACACTATTTTGTCCACATTCTTTATGCAATATTCTCACTTCCTTCCCTCTTTCTCTAAATAGGGTGTGGGACTTGGAGAAGCAGGAAAAACAGCTGCAGCATTATCAGAAGAGCAGCACTTCCCTGAATGAGTGGATAGACAATGCCAGGAAGCGCCAGGACAGCCTTCAAACGGCAAAGCTGTGTGACATTCAGACTTTAATGGACCACCTCAACCAGCAGAAGGCAAGACTTTTTTTCCCTATGCAGTGTTCCTCTTCCTATTTCCTTTGTTTTCACCCCACAAACATCTTGCAGCCTTTTGTTGTGTTTAAAATAACTGGTGTCAAGATGATGTTTTTTTCCCCCAATATTATTTAAACTTTATTTTCTAATAGTTATGAACTTGATCACATTTTGTATCGAACAGATTTAAATTGCAGATGCTGATGTTATTAGTTTTGACTCTTTGACGTTGCACAGGCACTGCATTTGGAAATCAAAGGAAAGAAGGAAAAAGTAGAGGATGTGCAGAAAAATGCAGACACTTGTGCTGGGTCCATAAAGGTTGGTCTTTCTATTTTTCTGTAAATTGTGTTTTTATTGGAATTTTTTTTTAATTTTTATTAAAAAAAACGATTGTGCCAATAATGGAATTCTATAACCCTTGTGTTTTTAGGACTATGAGCTCCAGCTGGCTTCCTACAGTTCAGGCCTGGAGACTCTGTTAAACATTCCCATTAAGAGAACGATGCTTCAGTCCCCTGCTTCAGCAGTGAGACGGGAGGTAGGAGCACATTCTAACTAGTCCTTGTTTATTTTTGATCCAATAAATGGTTATTCTAGGCTGCGGATTTGCATGTCAGGTTGAGAATATGCTAGAAAATAATATATTGATGATCTGAGAGAAATATCTGTTTGTGGCTGTGAATTTCTATTACTGTGTGTTAGCTTATGATTGGACTGATGATCTTAGGTCTGTTTATCGTATTTGGTCAAGCCACAAATCAAAGCACTCTTTTATTCAAAACAAAATATCCTTTTCATTTAAAAATAAATAAATAAAGAACAAGAAAAAAAATACCCTGAATAAAATAAAATACCATTATTATTATTTTTTTAACATAAATTCAAATAAATAAGACAAAGAAATACAAAATCTTTGCAAACAAACCAAAACAGTCAAGAGAGGGGTTAAGGAACCCTTTTCTTTTTAAAAACAATTTATAGGTCCACAAGAAAGGAGGGGAAACAATACATTGTGGTTCTTATATGAAATCAAAAATTTACATACTAAAATAAAACGTAATGTTCCTTTCAGTTGAATGAAAATTCTATACAATATTCAGATAAATGAACATCTGGAGATGTCATGTTGATAAACTATTTTAATAAACTATTTACGCTGCGGTAAACACTGCTGTTTCTTGAGATAAATGATATCTTGTGTGATGGCCAGATGGACACACTAATGTAGGTTCTCATTTGTGCCTGGACTGCAGTAGCCTACTTATCTTCATTCAATCTGGGCTCCCATTGGTGGAAAAGTATTGATTAACGAATTGCTTCTAATACAAAACCGCAAACCTGAGGGCCTTCAGCTTTTTCTCTTTGGAGGGTGGCACACTTGATTTTGTTAAGATGTTAAAGAAAGATCACAGAACCATCAAACATTTTGTTGCAAGTAGTTAACAGGGTCGCAAGAAAAGTTTTGGAGAAAAAAACTGTCAACTTTTTGATGAGAATCAAATGTGCAGCTTCTGAGAAGCATTGTCCTTCAGTGCTGCTTTATTTCAGACCTGCAACCTACCTGGTAAACCACATAATAGATGGTGTTCAGTGGTTAGCAACATTACCATGGTAAGAAAGGCCAAAACTCAACCACCATTTAACAAGACGTAAGTTAAAACATCAAGACAGGGCCCAGAAATGTCTACAGACAAACGTCTCAAAGGTTTTATGGACTGATGCGATAAGAGACACCTGGCGGAGCGGATGTTTGGATAAGTAACAGGTCCAGTGCCACTTTAACTCAGACACCAGTAAAGTAGAGGTGGGGTACTGGTATGAGCTGGTATTAATAAAGAACAGCTAGTTGGATCTTTACAGGTTGAAGATGGGCTCAAAATTAATTTCCAAACCTTCAACAACTATTTAAAAGATATTTTATGTCAAGCAGTGGAACACAAACTAGTGCTTAGCTAGTTAATAAAAGCTTAAAAGATGAAGGAATAATAAAATGCCCTCCTTCCTTTCTTGACATAAACTTGTGAGCTCTTCTCAAACAACAGATTTACAGTTAAAAAAAAAATAAAAAAAGAAGAAGGCTCCCTATTTTTGGTCACCGATTTCTTTATATACATTATATGTCGATCAGAAACGTTTCTTCTTTTATCTGTAATTTTTTTTGTTGATCATTCAACCATTTCAACTTTAACGGATGGAAATAAACAAATGAGCTTGGAAAAATTTTCATTTAGATGCATAATAATTCTGCACACTTATTGTTGCCCAAAAATGGTGCAAAAGTCGATATCATAAGAAAGACAAAACTTTAAATTTACTTTAAGTAATATTTTGGTTTGACTGTAAGTGTTCAATAATAAAACAAATCCTCCAAAATACAACTAAATATATATGCACACAGTGTATACTATAGTGCAATATATTTTAGATTTAAAAATGTTTTCTAAAGAAAGCATTTGTTATTATTCCCATATCAGTATTCTTCCACTAATCATGGCTTTCTTTTTCATCAGGCGGTTGACATGCAGACCCATTACATTGAGCTACTTACCCGTTCTAGCGACTACTACAAATTCCTTGGAGAGCTGTTAAAGAACATGGAAGAGCTAAAGGTAGGTGATTTTGATCATTTCCAGTAATTTCATTAACATGATTAAGAGGGCTGAATTTATAATAAAAGAACACATGGTTGTCCATGAATTTGATAGTAGGTGACTGTTCCTCTCTCTTTTTCTGCCCATGTCCTGTACAGATGAGGAACACCAAGATTGAGTTACTGGAAGAAGAACTCCGGCGTCTCAAAGAGGAGCTCCGGGATAACGGCCTTAAAAACAAGTCTTTGGAGGACGAGATGGCCCGCTACAGACTGGAGCTCAGCCATTCCAAAGACCAACTCATTACTGTTGAGGAAGTGAAAAGGACCACGGCTATGCAAGCTAACGCTGCTAAGGAAAACCTGGAAAGCAAACAAAGTCAGCTTCAAGATCTTACTGACCAACTGACCCGAGTTAAATATCAGCTGGAAGAGGAAAAGAGAAAGAGGAGGCTGGCAGAGGAGCGCTACACCAGCCAGCAGGAGGAGTATGAAGCAACTGTTCGCCGTAGACAGAAAGAGCTGGAGGAGCTCAACTGGGGAAAGATGGACTTAGAGAATTCAGTGAAGGACAAAGAGCGTGAAATAGAGAGGCTGAAGATGCAGCTTAATGAGGAGGAAGCACGTCGAAGAACTGCTGAATCAGATATATCAAAGGTAAGAGCACAGTGCACCCAGGAGATTAATCAACTTAAGCAGACACATGAGACAGCGATCCATGTTACCAAGACAACCATTCTGAAAGCCTCGCAGCAGAAAGAAGATAATGTCAATGAGCTTAAGCTTCAACTTGACCGCCTCAGTGCTGAAAAAAGGGATCTTGATGAGGAGCTGAGGAGGCTGAGGCAGTCCATCACCATTTCAGAGGAGCAGAGAAGTAGGTTAGAGGAGGACGCCAACCAGCAGAGGGCATCAGTAGTAAAAGAAACAAAGGTGCGCACTGAGCTTGAGGTGCAGTTAAGATCTCTCATGCAGCAGAGAGATGAAAATGAGCTAAAATTAAAAGAAATCAACAAAAGCAGCCAAGAAAAGTCTAGGCAGATCAGCATGCTAACATTCAACCTTGAAGAAGAGGGGAAAAAGAGGAGAGCTCTGGAATTGGAAATCAATCGTCTGAAACAAGCTGATGGAGACCTAAGGGCAAAGAATGCTTCTTACCTGGAGACTATTAACAAACTTAAAGTTTCTGAGCAGGAGCTCCACATCACCCGTGTAGAGATTGAAAAGCAGAACAGTGAGAAATCAAAGGCGGAGCAAAGCTCTACCCGCCTTCAGAGCCGCATCCGGGAACTGCAAGGCTTACTGGAAAGAACAGAGGCTGACTTAGAAAAGGAAAAGAAAGCTGCACAAGAGGAATTCACTCGTAGAAAGCGACTTGAGGCTGAGTTGGAAAGAATCAATCTTACATGCAAAGAACACATCACCACAATTAGTACACTAAAGTCTATTCAGATTGAGGCCTCCAGTTCTGGGAGAAAGTTTGAACAGGACCTCCGGGCACTGCAGGATGCTTTAGATAAGAGCTTGAGAGACCATAAAGCAACCAAGGAGGAACTAGTTGCTGCGTTGGCTGAGCTGAAGGCACTGAAGCAGAGACTTCAACAAAAGGAGGTTCAAATTCACGAACTCAACCAACGCAATGAAAGCCTGTATAAGACCATTGAAGAGAAAAGCCGCCAGCTAAATGAATACACCTCAGAAATTGCGAAGCTGCAAAGTCTGACGCAGAATCTAACAAAGGAAAGACTGAAGCTAGAGGAAGAACTAAGGGTGGTTCGACAGGAAAGAGATGATCTGAAGCTTCACAAAGATGCTTCGGATGGAGAAAGTGCCTCACAGATATCAGCCTTGCATGTCCAGCTTCAGAGTAGCACCAAAAGAACATTGGAGCTCCAGGCTCTCATCAATGACCTGACCAAGGAGAGAGAAAAGCTTAAATTGGAAATAGACAAATTCCAAAAGCAGTCTCTTGAGGTATTTTGAAAAATATTGAAGGGTCATCTTCACCTGACACAGCTAATTCATATTGCTGCTTGTGCTCGCATTAATTACTGCATACGCATCGCTCCAGATGATGCACTGTAGCTTTGGTTTTGGACTTTTGCATGAAGTTCATTTGCTGACAAAGGCTTCTGCTTAGACTGGCTCAACAATCAATCATTTTTGCACAGAACTTGCACTGTACACTAACATGCTGAAAAACGTATGCACATATCACTGTGCATATATACAATACTAATCTGTTCCAAGTATATTTACAAAGGAACAATTTGATATTGTATTATATTTCACAATAAAAAAAAATTTTTTGATGTTAAAATTGTAGTTTGACAGTTTTATTAAAAACATGTGTTTTCCTGTTTCTTCACAGACATCCATGATGGTGCACGAGTCCCAGAGCCAATACAATGAAGTGCGGATGGAACGAGATAGTCTGTTAAACAAGCTGAAACTGATGGAACAGGAAAAAAGTAACTATCAGCGACTACAGGAGGAGCTCAACCGCATCAAGCTTTCACTTGATAATGAGCTTCGCAACAAACAACGCCTGTTGGATGAAAATAATTCTTTCTCAAAAGAGTTAACCCTCATGAAAAGTCAGTTTGATATGAAAGAAGTCAACTTGAGGCAATGTGAATCAGACAGGGACAGGATTGATAGAGAGAGGCTCTCTCTCAAGACTGAGATTGAGAGGCTTATGAGGGAGCTGAAAATAGTTGATGAAAGGTACAAAAACCGCTTAGTGATGTCAGAGAAGGAAGTAACAAACCTGACTCAGCTGAGAGATTCTCTGCAGCAGGAGATAGAGAGACTGAGGCAGAAACCCTCCAGTTTCACAAGGCAGACCCAGACAGATGGGAAGGTACCAACAATTGATCCATCAAAGCTTTTATTTGATGGGGTTCGTCATAAAGTTACAGCTCACCAGCTCTGTGACTGTGGCATTATCAGCAAGGTAACTCTAGAGGAGCTGCTGAAGGGAAAGAAGACAGTAGATGAGATTGCTAAGGACATCCAGCGTCACTTAAAGGGGAGTGGCGTTATAGCTGGCATGACAACAGGCTCTCATGGGAAAATGCCATTCACTGAGGCCAAGAACAGGAATTTTCTCAGCCCAGAGTGTGCACTCTTGCTTCTGGAAGCACAAGCAGCTACAGGTCACATAGTGGATCCAGCATTCAATGAGAAGATGCCTGTGGACTCAGCCTGTTCCAGAGGGATTGTTGAGACGGAGGACAGGGATGTCTTGGTGACGGCTGAAGCAGCCAGCGTAGGCTTTAAAGACCCACATAGTGGCAAAGTGCTCTCTGTGGGTCAGGCGTGCAGTCATGGCTACATAGATAGAGATACAGCTATCCGCTTGCTCCAAGCGCAGGAGGCAGTGGGAGGTATACTGGATCCTGCCTTAAGTGTCTTCCTTCCAAAAGATCAGGCTTTAGATCGCAAGATCATCAACGAGGATCTTTATCGGGCGTTGAACAAAAAACCTGCTTGTTTTCTCGATCCTATAACAGGAGAAAAGATAGCTTACAATGATCTTAAGAAAAAGTGTAGAGTGGAACCTGTGTCTGGTTTACTTCTGATCAGCGGTCCAGAAAAAGCCCTGACTGTAAAAGGTCTCCGTGGTGAAGTCAGTGTCACTGATCTTATCAACTCTGAACTGCTGGATGAAACTGACCTACAGAAGCTAAATGAGGGCAAACTGACAAGCAAAGACATCGAAGACAAGCTGAAGTCCTACCTCTATGGCTCCACCTGCATTGCGGGTATTTTTGATGAGGCCAATGACAGAATAATGCCTTTCTATCAGGCAATGAAGGAGGGTCTGATGATGAGAGGAACAACCTTGGAACTTCTGGAAGCTCAAGCAGCCTCTGGCTTCATTGTTGATCCTGTCAACAATATATTTTTAACAGTCGAAGAGTCAGTTAAGCGAGGACTGGTAGGGAAGGAGTTTAAGTCCAAGCTGTTGTCTGCAGAAAAGGCAGTGACAGGATACACTGACCCATCAACAGGAAAAACAATCTCTCTCTTCCAAGCCATTGAGAATGATCTTATTGAGAAAGGCCATGGGATCCGGCTGCTTGAGGCTCAGATTGCCAGCGGTGGGATTATTGATCCTAAAGAAAGCCATCGCATTGATGTTGATGTAGCTTATAAAAGGGGATATTTTGATGAAGAGATGAATGAGATCCTAACTTATGAAGGTGATGACACAAAAGGTTTCTTTGACCCTAACACCAAGGAAAACCTGACCTATATTCAGCTCAAAGAAAGATGCATCACAGATAGCAAGACCGGTCTTGTACTTCTACCCCTGAGAGACAAGAAGAAGGCCCAGAAGTTGGAGGAAAGTCGCACTAATGTCCTTCGCAAACGGCGAGTTGTGATTGTTGACCCCGACACCGGCCTGGAGATGTCTGTAAGAGAAGCCTATCACAAAGAGCTTATTGACTATGACACTTTCCTGGATTTGTCAGAGCAAGAGTGTGAGTGGGAGGAAATAACTATCAAGGGTGCTGATGGCTCTTCTCATTTAGTGATAGTGGACAGGAAAACAGGAACTCAGTATGACATTCAGGACTGCCTGGACCGTGGCATTGTCGACAAGAAATTTTATGATCAGTATCGTGATGGAACATTAACTTTGACACAGTTTGCTGACCAAATTACCAGCAAAAGTAGTAGCGGAGAGATGTTGATTGCAGCCAGCAATGTTGATGACATGGTTACTTGCAGTAGCCCCACCCAGGCTGCTCCATCCTCCCCTACTGTGCGGAAACGCTTAAGCAGTATCTCTATCACTGTCTCTCCCCCTGAGATGTTTGATGACCAATGCCCTGTTGGAGCAATATTCGACACTGAGACCTTGGAGAAGATAACCATTGCTGAGGGGCTCCGAAGAGGCATTGTGGACACAATTACTGCACAGCGGTTGCTTGAGGCCCAAACATGCACAGGTGGTGTCATCAACCCAGCTACAGGTGAAAGGTTGTCAATTCAGGATGCTGTCCATCAGAGTGTCATTGATGAAAGCATGGCCAGTAAGTTGAAACCTGCACAAAAGGCTTATGTTGGTTTTGAGGATGTGAAGACAAAAAGAAGAATGTCTGCAGCAGAGGCAGTGAAAGAGACATGGCTGCCCTATGAGGCAGGCCAGAGATTCTTGGAGTTTCAGTACGTTACAGGAGGTCTGGTAGATCCTGGCACTGGACGGCGCATCACAATTGAAGATGCTATTCGTAAAGGTTGGCTAGATGGCAAGACAGCTCAAAAGCTTCAAGACACCCATAATCACCCGAAGATCCTCACATGTCCGAAGACTAAACTTAAGATCTCTTACAAACAAGCAATGGACAGCTGTATGGTCGAGGAGAGCAATGGCATGAAGATGCTGCAGGCCTCATCCATTTCCTCTAAGGGAATCAGCAGCCCTTACAATGTCTCAAACCCTGGATCTCGCTCTGGATCAAGGGCAGGCTCTCGGAGTGGGTCTCGCAGAGGCAGTGTGGATTACACCTCTACCTGCAGCTACAACTTTTCCTCCACTAGCACCACCTATAGTTAATTCTTAATAGACTGCACAGAGAAAAAAAGAATGACACTAGATCAGTTTTTACCAGCCATTTGCTATATGACTACTTTATTTTACTACTTTACTACTCTACTAATTTTTTTGCTGTAAGACATGGGAAGGTTTATTTTTTTATTTTTATTTTAGTGAGTTGGTTTATTTTTAAAGAACTAATTGTTGGTTAATTTGTAGATTTGTTGGAGTAAAAGTGTGAAACAAAATTTGGTGTTACTTTTAGGACTGCGTGATATAATATCTTGTGATAAATGTAATAATAGAACACTATATTGGACAATCTTTGGTAACACTTTTGCCAAGAAAACCAGCAGCAGCAGCAAGAAGATGATTGCAGCTAGCAATGTACGTAGATAACATAGTTATCCCAAGCAGTACCTCAAAGTTTGCCCCATTCTTTCCGACTTCCTGTAAAACCTTCAGCAGCTTGTTAGGTTCATGATGACGTAGCTATTCCAACGGAGGCACAGTGGATATAATTACTGCACAATGACTGCTGGAGCTCGAAGCCTCCACAGCTGGTATCACACTTCTACCTAAAGCTACATCTTCTCCTCCAGCAGCAGCTTCTAAAAAGAGAAAGAACACTATTTGAATACTTTGTGATCTACAGTATATCAGCCGTTTGACAACTTTTTAATACTTTATTCTAAAGCCTTTTTTGGCTACTACTTATTTGGTTTGATTGCTTCATATTTTTGCTGACTGTGTTTCAGTTAATAGAAATATTGCAGAATGTTATGAAAATGTATGTAAAACAAACACATTTGTCATCGTTCAAAATTACAATTTGAAATATCTTGTAAATCATGTTGGAAGAGTTTTTGGTTGATTTTTTTTGGAGTTTGTGAATGAATATATGTAACATCAACAGAAACATTAAGATGACTTTATCTGTGACATGTATAACCTAGTCTCCTGCTTAGTAATGATTTTTTTTTCATCGCATTTTATATGCACGTTGTTAAATTTTGCTTTTATTCCACCCACATCTTATTGCAGTTTTACTGGTCCTTGTTTTTATGATTTGAAGTTTTTGTAGATGCAGTGGTGTTGCTTTAAGATTAATAATTTTAACCAAGTTTTGGCACTAAGTTGATATTCATTCATTACAAATAAATGTATCCCACTATCTTTGTGTTTACTTCTTTCAAACTGCTGTACATACACTAATGCTTGTATCTAAACTTGATTCATATATTTCCGATTTGCTTTCAAATTATTGTATTACGAGAATTGGGAACAACAAAGCTATTTTATCAATGGAGAAACAGTTTAATGTTTGGACATGATGCTTCACAAAGTAAATGATTAAAAGAGTACTGCACACAGATCATTACAAAGATTGGTTGCTTAGAATGTTTCAGATGTAGAAATGCCAAATGAAGTTATCAGTTCTGTTTACAGACTTGGCTTGAAACCCATGAATCTATTATTAATTATTTAGCATAAAAGCCTAAAAAACATCAATGCAAATACACGAATAGTAAACTAAACTTCACCAACATGCATTTTAGATGTCTTTCTGCGCAGTGTTCATTTAACAGCAACTCATATTTATGAATGTAGATTCCTTATTTAACAGTGTTTAACACTTTTCTCATTTCTGATAATCCAGGCTTAGGAAGTAGAATGTTATCTGACATCTATTAGTAGTCACATGCATAAATCTTCTCAAACTGCAGTGACAGTTTAAATATCTTCTCTAAGCTTCCAGAGATTCACCTGAGGACTCTGTTAAAGTATATTAATCAATCAAACTAGTGGTTGTAATTATGGTTTGGGAGAAATTAGCAATAAAACTTGAAATAAATATCTTTATTGTGTCATCAATGTAATATAATGTTGCATACCTTCTCAGCATATTTATTTTATCTGTAAATATTGCGTTCTGATATATTTCTTAAATTGATATTAAACTACTAAGGTTGCTGTTTAATAGTAAGATTGATAATGTGGACCATCTTTTTAGGTATTTTTGTTTGGCAGCGCCATAACTTTATTTAGATTTTTTTATATAGTAGTGCAGAGGTTCCCAACCTTTTTCGGGTTGTGACCCCATTTTGATATCACAAAATGTCTGGTGACCCCAGAGAATTAGTTTTTGATCAAGTTTATTAAAGTGTCTTACAAATACAGAGTAGCCACCTTAGATATTTTTATACTGCATTTTATTTTAACTCAATTTATATTTGAGAATGTTTAGGGTACAGTTATTTGATATTTATTGTGTGTGATGTGTATTTTTTTTACAATTACAAGACATTTCAGGCGACCCCACAGGGGTCCCGATCCAAAGGTTGAATAACGTACTAGTGTTCATGTTGAAATTTATGAAAATGTAGTTTTACTGCTTACTGTAGTATTGCGGTACATTTTGAATAAAAGTTGATATTTTTATGCGATATAATTATGCAATTATCGGATTAAAAATGTTGATCACTGCAAAGAACGAGCATTTAAATGGGTTAGAACTTTATTTATACATTTGAGAAGTTCCCTTTGTTGAAATTCTAATTATTTATTAATAAATTCATAATTTATTAATAAACAGATTTTATGTTGAAATTTTTTTTCCTGTATTCCAACCATATCTGAGGGAGGAGCAGTTGCAGCTGCAGGTGACAATCAACGAACTACAAATACTTTGTTACTTTACTTAAATAGTTTATTTTGGTATCTGTACATTACTTGAGTATTTATTTTTTGGTCAAATTTTTACTTTTACACCTTACTTTTTAAACAAATACATGTACTTTCTACTCCTTACATTTCTGAAAATGAGCTCGTTACTTTTAAGAACTTCAAAGATGACGTCATGACGTAAAAAACCGAAACATTTGGGGCTTTTTTTCTGTTAGTCAGGTTCCTTAGTGTCATGGTTAACATTTTCAAGTTTTTAAACATGTTAAACTCAAAGCTGCTCTGAGTTTGACTGAGTATTTGCATTTGTTTTCTTAAAATATTATATTTACTATTTTTTTTCTATAACGAGTGCTAAATTCTCCAGGTGTTCATTATTTCCATGTACCTGTTTTCTACAAGTTCTTAAAACATGTTAAACTCAAAGCTGCTCTGGGTTTTATTGAGCATTTGCACTTATTTTTTTCTTGACACATTTTATTTACAAATTGTATTTATTATGAGTGCTAAATTCTCCAGGAGGTATGTTACAAATCTAGAATACCTCTTATCGCACTAACTTCCAGGATTTAATCAGTGTGTGCTGGACCACGAAGCTCGCTAACATCATACGGAGCTAAATCATCATGGAAACTTATGCTGAATGGCTAGCCTCCTCGCGTGCAGGTTTTGCACTGGTTAGGATCTGAGCGAGTGGTAAAGTCCCGCCTCCTGAACAATCAGTTCTCTTAAAAGCGAGCTGTCCAATAAAAGGTGATGTGTGAACACGTCACTGTGTGGATCTGATCTGACAGCTGACAGGAGAGAGAGAATATTCAGACATCGTCGCGATCCTTTCATTTACCGATGACATCCTTTAGGAAAGTAATAGATTTATATCTGATGGACTGATCTATAGTCAGTTGATGAAGCCTGTGTCTCGATCGTGTGCGCGGACGGGTGAAGTATAAATGAATTAATTAATATATGATTTAACTCGTTCATGCATATGGATCGACAAACAGGCTTCATCAGCTGACTCTGTGAATGTGTAAAAGCGTCACATTATTTATGATAATAACCCATTGAATGGGATATCACATGATCCAATGGATTAATATCATTAATAATCTCACGTTTTTATGCATTAACAGTATCAGCAGTTTCCTGTCTGGGTTTTTTCATTCCTGCCTTTACTGTAACAACAGTGTTGTTTTTGTCTGAATTATGGATTGGAATTATTCATCATTTTAAACTTTAGCAACACCTAACCTGGTCGGGACCAAGTTATGAAGTGGATCAGATCTGAGGGAGTATAAAAGCTCCGCCTCCTGGTACACAGCATGACTGTTGTTCTTTGCTGTCGTCATGGATTTAAATGATTTATATTTATTTAAGATCATAAGCTGTTCTTCATCTCCATTATAGTGATTGGTCAGACGCTGCAATCTCCACCCCTCTTATGTGAACGTACACGTACCCAGGCTGAAAACACTTGGTTTAAGTTAGTGAGTTAACTGCTAACAGAGATTAATCCAGGATATAATTATCTAGATTCAAAACATAGGGCCCAGGTGTTCAAAGGTATCAGATTTAACTTGTTTACATATATCAATATTTTACAAGTTCTTAAAAAAATAAAACGATGGAATTTGCTGGTTTAAATTTTTTTCCAGGGTTTAAAAACCCCGTCTTATTATTGAAGGGATTTTTTTTTACTTTTTACTTTTTTACTTAAATACATTTAATAGCATGTACTTTTTAAAAAATGTTTACTAAAGTAAGGGAGCAACCTTAATAATCTTACTTTTACCAGAGTCATTTTTTATTCAAGTATCTATACTTTTACTCAGAGGTGAAAGTAATTAATTACGAGAACTCAGGTTACTGTAATTTAGTTCTTTTTATACTTTTTTAAATATATTTCTAAATCAGTAATTTTACTTGTACTTAAGTATGTTTTAAAACAGGGGTCTCCAACCTTTTATCTTCTGTGAGCTACTTTTACCCAATGAAAGCGCCGCCGAGCTACTCATGTTCAGCAACATTTATTTACATTGCCAATTTCCATACAGACCAAATGAATACATTGTTTTGTACATAATGCATTCAAAAATGTCCAGTTGCATTTGTTGTATTTTATTACTTTTCAAGTTGGTACCAGGAACATTCCTGTATAAAAACTTCTGAAAAATGAAACTCCCCAGCATACATGCTGTGTTCTTGAATGTTTTACCACATTTTCAACAATGCAAGAATTCTAGAACTTAAAATGTGGATAACAAAAAAAAAATAGACATTCACTAGCTTTGCAGGCTGTATTTGTGGATAAATAAATCTTCCTGATTCAGATAAGAAGTTAAAACATAACATTTTTATATGATAGAACTTTGTGCACACAAATCCACCATCATCTCATCACTTCTACATGTTGAATGGTTTACATCAGTGAGAAGACTGGCATTGCATGGATTCAACCAGAGAGCTGTATGCAGGAGTGTATCCACTGAGATTCACTCTGATGGAGTCATTTAAATGCTCATCAGTCAGTCTGTTTCTGTACTTCGATTTTATGATGTTCATGTCAGAAAAGGCAGATTCACAAAGATATGTTGACCCAAACAAAGCACTTATTTTCAGAGCAACCTGGTGAAGATTTTTGTAATCCTCTGGCTCCACCAAACTCCAGAGATGCTGGGAATGCTGCTGGGATTTTAGCTGGACATTATTTTGGAGGTTTAAGACCTCCATCTCCATCTCCACAGGATCAACACTGAAAAGCTCAGCCATCTGTCCTGACAACTCACTAATGTCAACATCCAGGAAAGGATTTGCAATAAAGGTGACACAGGGTTCCAGTTTCTCAAAGTCAGAGAATCTATCTGTAAATTTCTGTCCCAGCCTGGACAACAGATCACAGTATCTGTGAACCTTAAACACTTTTTCTGCCCCCAAGTTGCTTTCCAGCATTTTCACAAAAGATGGAAAGTGTTGATATCTTTTGTTTTTTATTTGCTGGATGTAAACGGAGAGTTTTGCACTGAATGCCTTCACAGCACTGATCATGTCACATACATTTTTGTCTTTACCTTGCAACTGCTGATTTAGTTGGTTCATTTTGTCAGTTATATCTGCCAGGAAGGCCAGATCCAACAGCCACTCAGGATCACTTAGTAATGTGGTATCCTCTCCTCTCATTTCCATGAAAGCCTTGATGTCACTGAGCAAGGAAACAAAGCGTTGTAGTATCTTACCTCTGCTCAGCCATCTGACTTCGGTGTGAAGAAGGAGGTCTCCATATTCCGCAGAACATTCCTCCAGGAAAAGCTTGAAGCACCGGTGTTGCTTGGCCTTTGCACGAATGGAGTTGATGATTTTAACAACAGGCATCATGACATGATCAAACCCCAGAACCTTTCCACAAATAGCCTGCTGGTGTAGTTCAGAAATCTAGGAAAGTCCGGGTCTGCTTTGCAATGAGCAATAAATCCTACGTGGCGCCCCATCATAGCTGGTGCTCCATCAGTTGTTATCGAGACCAGTTTTTCAATGGGAACCTTTTTTTCCACCAAGTACTCCTTGACGGCGTTGTAAATGTCCACTCCGTTGGTGGTGGTTTTCAGTGGAATTAATGTCAAAAACTCCTCTTTTGTGGTAAAATCACCAAAAACCATCCGTATGAAAACAGCCAGCTGTGCTGTGTCACTGGTATCCACGGACTCGTCACACTGGAGGGAAAACCAGGAACACCTGTTGAGGTCCGACTCAAGCTGTTTCACCGCATCCACGGACAGCGCACACACTCTGCGTGCCACAGTATTTGCGCCAAGTTGAACGCTGGCAATAGCAGACAGAATCTCCGTCTTATTTTTATAGTCCTGGAATAAAGACTCTGCCGCCGCGGTCATAGCCTCTTTAATGACCCCGCCATCAGTGAAGGCCTTTTTGTGCTTGGTCAGGATGTGCGCCACTTTAAATGATGCCTCGGTTGATGCGCCGGCCTTTTTCGTCGGTTTTTTGAACAGAGATTGTTGTTTTTGGAGTGCGTTTTTTAGTTCTTTTACATTCTCTTTCCGGCGGTTGCTTCCCACTGGAAAATCACGTGAAGTTGCTGTGAACTTTGGTGAAATGCCGCTCCACATTACATTTTTTACCAACTGCCAAGCTTGCGCCACAGATCAGACATACACACTTGTCGTTCACGTTTGTGAAACAGAAGTCCGTTTCCCATTCCTCATGGAAATAATACGTTTTTTGTCTCTTACTGGCATGACTGAACTCTGCAGCTGCCATTTTTGCCAACCGCCTGGCACTTGACCCGGTCTGGCTACACTTCATCCCTCCCCCTCACCCCGTTCGAATAACATAGGTGCAGCAGCGCAAGCAGATCTTTGATTGGCAGCTCATTGACAAATAATTTATTTAATCTCGAGACAGTTTTCCAAGTGACGAATCAAAACTTGTGATGCTGTTGAAGAGCCACTGGATAGGTCCTTGCGAGCTACTGGTAGCTCGCGAGCGACGTGTTGGAGACCCCTGTTTTAAAAGAAGTAAAGTAAATAGTTGCATTTCTGCACCCAACCGTTATTGAGTAAATTATTGTTTTTTGTGATTTTTAAAAAAAATTTATTTCCGTTTTATTTAATATAATTCACATGTTCTTAGTCGTTAGATTTTTCATTAATGCCTAGCCACTTTATTGGGTTCAGGTTGTGGTTTCTACCTATGATGTTGTTACCCTCATGCCACAGTTTGCATGGCACTGTTTTAGAGTTCATAAATCTAGCTATATGTAGAGCCAGAGACTTTTTTTATTGGTGTTATTTTATTTGAAGTGGCTATCCGTACATAGCCGTACGGACAACCCCCGGTGCTATTCGTACGTGGCCTATGACATCACCGAAAGTCATGTGACCATTTCGTGCAAGAAACTCAAATCCACTTCAGAAGGTTAAGGTTAGGGTTAGTTAGTCCGTAATGTAGTTTAGGGTTAGGATTAGTTCATCCATAATGTAGTTTAGGGCTAGAGTTATGGTTAGGGTTAGTTAGTCCATAACGTAGTTTAGCGTTAGGGCTAGTGAATCCGTAACGTAGTTTAGGGTTACGGTTATGGTTAGGGCTAGTTAGTCCGTAATGTAGTTCAGGGTTAGGGTTACGGTTAAGGTTAGTGTTTGTTAGTCCATAATGTAGTTTAGAGTTAGGGTTCAGATAACGTAGTTTAGGGTTAGGGTTACGGTTAGGGTTAGGATTAGTTAATCCATAAAGTAGTTTAGGGTTAGAGTTATGGTTAGGGTTAGGGTTAGGATTAGTTAATCCATAAAGTAGTTTAGGGTTAGAGTTATGGTTAGGGTTAGGGTTAGGGTTAGTCCATAACGTAGTTCAGAGTTAGGGTTACGGTTAAGGTTAGGGTTAGTTAGTCCGTAACGTTGTTTAGGGTTAGGATTAGTTCATCCATAACGTAGTTTAGGGTTAGAGTTACGGTTAGGGTTAGGGTTAGTTAGTCCATAACGTAGTTTAGGGTTACAATTAGGGTTAATTGGTCCATAACGTAATTTAGGGTTAGGGTTACGGTTAGGGTTAGTTAGTTCGTAACGTAGTACGTAGCGTCTTATTCATATGACCTATCACGTCACCTAAACTGGCCAAAAAGGGGTGTTACGTACGGATAAAATGTCGGTATATTGTTATGGTTATGTATGGATAGCCACTGCCTTTTTTTGCTTCTTTTTAATAAATAATTGTACATTTTGACAAACATTTTATACATGGAAAATATGTGTAAAATAAATTAAGCTCTCTTCCTTATTAAATTTATACATGGGATGTTTACTATATGCAAAGGAACCATGGTAAGATTTAGTGTCAAGAACAAACGTGGGGGGTGAGTAACTATTATATTTGACCTGTGAGTACTATTTAATTGAGTATTTCATGTATGACTTACTTGTACTTGTACTTGAGTACAATTTCAATCAGGTAACAGTACTTCTACTTGAGTACTAATACTAGTACTTTTGCCACCTCTGGGATTCAATGGCCTCTGTTGAACGTCTACAGTGGAGAAATGGACCTGAAAACACATCATTGACATGTATTTCACTACAATTCACGCATGTATAACGTACTTGTCGCAGTTTGAGGGGCTGCGGTTGGGGGAGGGTTCCGGCTGTGTGTGTGTGTGTGTGTGTGTGTGTGTGGCTGGGGGCGGAGCAGCCACTCGGCCTCAGCGTCGCGGAAGGAGGAGGAGGAGGAGCAGCGGGAGGAGGAGGAGGAGCAACCAACCCGTGCCAGGACTTGTGGCTGCCTGACTTGGAACAGGACGTGTTTAGGGGGCCTGAGCCGCAGGAGCAGGAACGATTCAACACTGAAATGGCGACCTTTAGAGACATTTAAAAGTAGAGCCAGAGTCAGGAAAACACCGAGCAGAGCCGGACACTGACTCACCATTAGCGGCGCCTGTGGAGCCTCAGGGAGAGCATTCCTCCTCTGCTTCTCCTTCAGCTGCTAAAACAGACCCAAGGAAAGGAAAAGGACGTTTATCTCACTCTGAAAAGTTACAGGTAAGTCTATCCACAGCTCACAAACTTCTCCAGTCAGTCATTAGTGTGTAACTGGGTTATACATTGAAGTGTTTTTCACTCACTTCTATTTGATGTGTGTTACCGCTTTATTCAAACTGTTCAACACATCTCTGCTGCTTGGTGTGTGTGTGTGTGTGTGTGTGTGTGTGTGTGTGTGTGTGTGTGTGTGTGTGTGTGTGTGTGTGTGTGTGTGTGTGTGTGTGTGTGTGTGTGTGTGTGTGTGTGTGTGTGTGTGTGTGTGTGTGTGTGTGTGTGTGTGCGTGCGTGCGTGCGTGCGTGCGTGCGTGCGTGCGTGCGTGCGTGCGTGCGTGTGTGTGTGTGTTCCTATCTGCTGTATAAACACTTTATTGCCAAAGTTTTGAACATTGCTACACGGACTTGTGCCTGGACCTAACCAATATGAGTGTTGTGTATTAGAGCTGGGCAATATATAGTGATTCGAGATATATCGAGTTTTCTGCTCTGGTGATATAAAAATTACAATATTGCCTATATCGATATAGGCAATATTGCATACAACTTTTTCACTTTTTACCGATATTGCAGCCTTGGGTGAGTTACTATGCCAACTGTCCCGGATGATGACATCACTGCGAACGGTTTTATAATTATATATATCAGCACGAATCATACTTTAATTCCTTTTTTAGTAGTGTGGAATGTTAGAAAATACTTGATCAAGTGATGTTACTCAAACAGAGAACATTAATCAGCAACAGTAGGTATGGGAAAAACTGACCCATTTATTAGAAACCAATTGGTTAAATACATTTTAACCTTCAACATAATATATACAGTATTCTACAATTGAATAAATATAACAATGTATATTGGAGGTTTTAGATGCATTCCGATAAAATTCGATATTTGTTTTCTGGCTGATATCAGACCGATATCAATATCGGATCCGGACACCCCTAACACACACACACACACATATATATATATATATATATATATATATAATTTTTATTTTTTTTAACTTGTTTTTATATATACAATCACACAGTAATTCTGCACTATAAATCAATTTTTAATCGTGATTATGATTTTAGCCTCCACGATTAAATTAACCTGATCATCAGCAATTTTGACATTTATAATGTGGCCTCTGATGGATATAAAACTGGAGTTTTAGGGGTTTTTTTAGGTGGGGCGCTCGTGTTGAACATGTCAACATGCCCCATAAGTTGATTGACATAAACCTATTTAATGAATTAGTTTTAATTAATGAATCTAGTGAACACTCAAGCCACAACATGTTGACAGACTGATGTTTCTTGCTAAAAACCTGTAGCTTAAGCCTAATGTTCTTAACTTTTCTTTAAACGCTGTAATTGTTTTCAAAGATTTGCACTCTGTAACAGTGTATTTGTAGTTAGTCCATAGTACATTTTAGCAAATTCTTGGGTAAATTTAAGTATTTATTATAAATATTCTTGTTTAAAGCTTTGCATTTGCACTCTATGTTGTGCACATATTGTTTGATAAAAAGAAGTTAAATGAAAATACAGATGTTTTCCCTAAAATGATTAATAATCGTGATTGAAATATTGCAACTGTGAGACATTTTGCATTAGCAAATTTAATCCAGAATTGTCTTTTTGGTAAGACTTTATTGAGTTAAAAAATATTGATATTTATATTGTATATTGCCATTTTGAGAATAAATACCATGATATAAGTTTTGGTCCATATTGCCCAGCCCTATTGTGTATGTGATTTAGGGGTGGGAACCTCTGGGTACCTCGCGACACGATACACGATACAAAGCTCACGATAACAATTATCTCAGGATATGACGATACTGCGATTATCGATATATTGGTCAGAAATCAATCTTTGATAATCTATGACAAAACAAGAAAAAAAAGATTATGTTTATCTCTGAAAGACAATAAATTGAAAAAAGTGTCCTATGAACAGTGACACTATTTTAGTGCAACATTTCTGTAAATAAGTGTCAACATACCAGTGTAAACAAAGAAGTATCTCTAATAGTGCTTTCTGTAAACAAGAAATAGGGTCTTTCTTACCAGTGACACCAGTATAGTGCAATATTCCAGTAAACATTATATTGATTCCTTCAACAAACAGTGACAACATTTCTGTGAAGACTTACCTGTACATTTTAGTGAAAAAGCGGAAATGGTTTTGAAAAAAAAAAGATACTTAGCGTATCAATAATCGATCGTGCAAAAAAATATTGTGATATATCGCTGTATCGAGATATCGTCGCACTCCTAATGTGATTTGTTAAAATGTCTTTACATTGCTTGACTTTTTTGGTTAATGTTATGTGTACTGGTGCTTTGAATAATTTTATAAGGTGAAAATTAATTGGGTGATATTAACATCTATTCATTGTGATCATTGTTACCCTATTGATGTTCTCTTTAAAACCAGACACACATCTGCATTTGCACACCTACCTACTTATACTACGCACGCATGTTGTGAGCACTTCACAGGCTTTCAAGATGAGCTTTAATTACAGACTCGGTCACACAAGACAAACATTTTTTTGAAATGGCAATTATAGCTTTTGTCCATTGTCTTTATTTTCAGGTCAGTCATATATGAACAGTATCTGTCCGAGTTTGAAAATGAGTCAGAATACATGTGCGTTTATTCATGAACGATAACAACAGGCGGTTAGAAAGGCAGAACTGGCTGGCAGGAGTACAGATGAATGGAGAATGTGATAAGACAGTTTGGACAGGTGGCTTAGAGCTGTGTACTGTAAGCAGAACTCTATGATCCTCAGAGGACAGGGCCATTTGACTCAGTCACAGCATAGTCACGGCAGCCTGGTTGACATGTGTAAGTCGGGGAAACCTGAAGAAGAGAATAAAAGAAAGAAGTGTAAGTGTAGGCATGGCTAGGGACAGAAGAGTAGAGAGAAAGGAGGCGGTGAGAGTGGGAAGTACATAATCCAGTTTGGAACGCATTCCTCAATGACCCTGGGATAGTAAATGGTAATTAGGGAGTAGTTTAGGAGCCTATGAGAGTGCACAGAGTCCCGTCATTTCTATAGCCCTCATGAAAATGTGACACAAATACATGCTACAGATGGAGGGTTACAAAATGAATTCCTAAAAAAAAAAAACACTCAGCACTGCCCCAACTGTGGCTTTTTTTTCCTCCAACAGTTCTCATGCCCTGTTTATTTCAGTTCTGCAGCAGTGAATGGGTGTCAAAGCCACTGCATAAACACACAGAGCCCCGGACAGGAAAAGGCCAGAACAAACTGTGGCCTTGTCCTTCTCTGGCTCTGCCATGTCACTGTGCACATGCACCCCAGACTACAAGCTGCACTCTCGTGCCATGTATGAACATTAGGGGGTTTTGGAGCAGTAAATCTGATGCTATTGAGATGAGTAGAAAGTAATTAGATGTGGAAAACCAACATGTGGGCTAGTGCAGCGTGAGAAAGAGCAAATGTGTTCTGATTGGACTGCATCTGTCATGTGATGGATAAACAAACATGAACGTTGCTTTGTGTTGGATGGATATTAAAGCTGTTGGTGAATGCTGTAAAAGTAAAAATCAGGCCGCCTGCCAGCAACCAGACTTCCTGAAGCCTTTATGGCACGTTACGTTAGGTGTTACTCAGGTTTGCAGACGAACAGTTTAGGAGATCATTAATCTGTTAAGTTTCCCAAAAAGACAGCAGTCTCTTTGTGTGTGTGCGCCATTTTTGTTCTCCTTTTTTCCCATAGATACAAAGCAGAAGATGCACTTTACTCCTGATAACTGATAGACTTATAAACTGTTGTACATCATTTCAATTCCATTTCAAAATACTGAGACTGTCGGCACATAGCTCCAATCATTCATCAGACATGTGGGCCATCAGCAACGGCTCAGTTTGATGGTTTAGTGTGTGAATAGGAGGGTTGGGTGGGGGGTTGCCTTGCCTTGATTGCTTTCATATGTGTGCAGGCATAAACTCTTGGTGTTCTCTTCTTTCAAAATTGTTGCCTGTCGAACTGGATAAGGAGGATTTTTTAGTTTACATTGGAGCTCCGTTGTTCTTGTACAAGCTTTTTATTCTCCCATTATCAAGTTCTGCTCAGTTCAGGAGTCCCTCTGTGTATTGATTGAGCATTAGAAAACTTGTTTTTTTATGCCAAATGTCCTCTTTTTTTGCCAAGAGTTTTATTGTACTAGGCTTTACACAATCAGAATTTTTAGGCCGATCACCGATCAGTGAATTTAAAAAAACGATCACCATTCTGCTCATATGAATTCAGGTTGTTGTTTTTAGGTATCGACAGAATTCCTTTGGTACTACCTGATACAGAATAATTCACAGTAAATCAAACGGTACCGTTTTTCAGGACCTAAATACAGCCTTGTGACTGTGAGGGAGTGGAAGAGTTGAAGAATTTCCATGCAGGACTTGAACATAACATTTGTTGTCAGAGCGTGTGTGTGTGTGGGTGCCCCCTAACCCCCCCCCACCCCAACCGCGCTCTCGCTTTGTTGCGAAGCAGCAATGTGAGTGACATCACGTGAATCAACAGAGCAGGCCATAGACATATACACATTCTATTGGCTGATCCTAACAATATCTCTAGGGTACGTTCAATAGCACAAATGTAAAACAATTACACCACACTATATTATATCTATGGAACAGACTCCCGTCCACTGTCAGTGTATGGACACAGTCAGCTGAGCCAATCAGATATCTTTGATTAATAAAAAGCTCCCCCTGTTGTGGGAAGAGTGTGTGTGTGTGTTTCTGTGGGGGGGCACAGTTGGTCAGCTGGGGGGGCACTGCCCACGAATGCCCCCCCATGACGCCGGCACTGTGTGGGTGTTTTGATTCGATTTTCAAATTTTTTTTAATATACTTACTTAACAATGACTGTAGACATCAGATATATTGTCAAAAGTGCAACTTTATTGTTGTGATTGTCCTCAAGAGTTAAAATGTATAAAACAATCCCAAAATAAAAAGTAAATGAGGCTCTGTCATTCAACAATTTCAAGCTTTAACCCAGGTTTAAGCAAAAGTTCAACAGCAACTTCACAGATAACTACATATTTTATAACATATAACATATAACAATTAAAAAAATGCCTAACCTCTTCCCTGAGCATCTCAGCATAGTCCATCCATCCATTTTCTTACCCGCTTATTCCCGTTTAACAGGGTCGCGGGGGTCTGCCGGTGCCAATCTCCGGCTCTCATAGGGCGCTTGGCGGGGGTACACCCTGGACAGGGCGCCAGTCCATCACAGGGCAACAGAGACACGGACAACCATTCACTCTCTCATTCACTCCTATGGGCAATTTAGAGACTCCAATCAACCTTACAGTCATGTTTTTGGATTGTGGGCGGAAGCCGGAGTACCCGGAGGAAACCCACGCAGCACGGGGAGAACATGCAAACTCCACACAGAAAGGACCCAAGTGTCCACCCCAGGGCTTGAACCCAGGACCTTCTTGTCTCAGCATAGTGTGAATAAAAAATTAAACATGCCTGTGGCACACATATAGCCTACTCAAATGGTAAACACATGTAAACAAAGAGGGGGGAGCTCACATCGGAACGCAAAAAGTCCGAAAAAACTGTGGTGGGAAAAAAATATAATTTAAAATTCTACAAATTTGATTAATCGATTAAATCGACCCCCCCCCCCCACACACACACACACACACACACGCTTCTGCCGTGTCACGTAAAGCAAACATCTTTTCTGTGTAAATGAGACAGATAAAACAATGCGATGGGAGCATCTACTACAGAAAGTTTCATCACGTCAATGACGTCATTGATCGGGTCGGCGAATTAAGACATTAACAGCTGATCACATTAATTGCATAAAATGCTACATATTGGTTGCTGTCCAGATTGGTGTAAAAGCCACTGCGGTATACTATAATGTAAAGGTGTGACAATATATTGTGATAATAAAATGTCACAAGATCCATCAACGAAGGTATGTATGGTATCACGTAGGGCTGGGCAATGAATCTATAATCAAGATATATCAAGTTTTTTATTTTGGCGATATAGAAAATTACAATATTGCCCATGTCAGTATATTTCTTTAATAGCTTATTTTGTCTTAAAATACTCATTTTGGAAGTCGCTGCTTTAGCTACTTTTCAGAATAGCACGAAAAGAAGATTTCGATGGATTTCTGATTGTGTACTCCACACTAGAAAACTCACTCACCTGTGCTGTCTCTTAAAGGAGACAAAGCCAAAAGTGGCACATATTGTGCAGCTGTTTGTTAATAAATGTGTCTTTGTGGCAATTTTAATCAGCAAATTTAACCCGATTTGAATTGTCTTTCTGATCTGACTTTATTTAAAATTAGAAATATAGAGACTTACTGTATATAGAATATTGCCTTTTTGAGAAAAAATAGATAAGATGGGTTTTGGTCCATCTTGCCCAGCCCTATTATCACTGGATGGTGGTTCAGATGAAAATAAAATCCATACGATCTATACATACAAGATTATTATTTTATTCAGTTTGTATTTATTTTTATATTAAGTTGAAAAAGTCATATACTTTGAGTATGTATGTAAATATGCCCAGAGTTAAAATACAACAAAAGCCTGGTTATTTTTCCAACTGCAGTTTTTGTTGTTGTTGTTTTTCTCTTTTTAAAATATTGTATAATAAACTGAAGCCCATTGTCATCTAGTTGTGGTATTGCTAACTCTATTTTCCCACCCCTATTAAAAAGTAAGTTTTTGGACTAGTCCAAAGTAAACAGCAATTTTTGTCCAAAAAATACCACTTAAATAAAAACTGTTATTTAATGGAAGTACACAAAATGTAATTTTTTTTACATGACCATATTAATGGTTATTAGTGAAAAATATTGTGCTGCAAAGTGAACTAGCAAATAGCAAATCATGATTATTTTAGTCATAACTGAAATCACGATTATTCAAACAATTATTTGTCAACCAAAAAGTTTTTTTTTTTTTTTACAAAACAATGTAAAGTCCTTTAAACACTAAAATCAACTATGTTCACTTTTGCACAAAACAAAGCACTTCTTGCACGTGATGTGTCTTTGCTCTAGGTCTTCATCATCAAACCCAAAGTGTTCCCATAGAACCGCTTGTTTACCAAATGTTTTGCTGCATTTCTCCTGCCATGTTTCAAGGCCACTAGCAACAACTTTCCCTGTTAGGGAAGCTGAGGAGCTTGCATGTACGTGCATTAAACAACTCAAAGTTAGTATTAATTTTCATTTTTTTCTCTTGTGTGCCAAGCTTTATTCTTTGTAGATATTCTAAATAGATTTGGTTACCATGGTTCTGGGTAGAGAGTGAGATAAAGTATTATGTATGATTATATATTATATATTATACAATATATTAGTGATGCACAGAAAATTTGGCAACCAAAAATGTTTGTGAAAGTGGCCCAAAAGTGCATTTTCTTGACTGAAACACTTTTGAAACAACCAAAACAGGATGCTGTGATGATGTGAGCAAACATCGCCTGGAAACGGGCTAACGTGTACATGGAGCAGCTGTATTTCAATACATCTGAGCACTAAAGCGTCTTCTAAGAGAGCGCACAGGAGATGGAGAGCAGACTGTCAGGACTTCACTGTGATAAAGCAGAAAAACTGCTCTTCATCAAGCAGCCCAGTCAGTTAGAAGCCTATACCTTATTATTTAATGTACACATAAGTAAAGCAGCAACTGACGATTATTTTCAGAATCAATTAATAAAAGAGAATAAAAGTAGGCTCCAAATATTGGCTCAAGAAAATCGGCAGTCCGTATTGGTCATCGGCTAAGGCTGATGGGGAAAAAAATCGGTATCGGTCTATCGATATTGGTCTATCGACATCAGCATATCCCTACTCGTGGCACGCGATGTACACAAACAGTCGTGGCACACACGCACACAAACACTCGTGGGGCGCACGCACACAAACACTCGTGGGGCGCACGCACACAAACACTCGTGGTGAGCACGCATACAAAAAGTTGTGGCACACACACACAAACACTCGTGGGGTGCACGCACACAAACACTTGTGGTGCGCACACACACAGACACTCATGCGCGCCCACACACAGACACTCATGCGCGCCCACACACAAACAATCGTGGTGCGCCCACACACAAACACTCGTGGTGCGCTCACACACAAACACTCGTGGTGCGCCCACACACAAACACTTGTGGTGTGCACGCACACAAACACTCATGCGCGCGCACACAAACACTCGTGGCGTGCGCACACAAACACTCGTGGCATGCGCACACAAACAAACTATTCCGCATCACAGTCAGTGACATAAATCGCACGAAGCAAAAAATAAATAATTACATTTGTTGCCAACAGTTTTAATAGTTGATTTTTATAGATTTTTTCCGATTCGTTGTTGCAGTCTTATACAAGTTAAACATTTTATTTTGTATTTTATTTCATTTGTTTTTTTATTGTGCAGTGTTGAAATGTCAAAAATAAATATTTTATATAATTCTATTGAATCATTCTTTGAATTTATTAGATTTAATATTTAAATGCAATCGCAATGCTTTAATGTTAGTGTGGTTAATACACATTCATAGCCATAAATGCAATGGTATTAATAATTGGCATTATCATTTCTTGCGGTGTTTCAGTTTTCAGCCTTGGTTTTCTCATTTTACGTTTTCGGTTTCAGCCAAGAATTTTCATTTTGGTGCCTCGCTATTATATATGCGTTTATAAAGTCACATTTTATTTTGTGATATATAGATTAAACATATATTTTTATAGATCTATATATTTATATAGATCCATTGTGATATAGACATGTTTATGTACATTACTTTTTTATTAGTGATATTTATATTTATATCACATATACATCCTACAGTATATCTCACAAATAAAATGTCTGATTCATTGATTTTCAGTGTTGTTTTCATGGATAATTAAACAAGAGGCATTTTGGAGCAACTCCCAGGTGACGGTCATGCATGTGCAAACATGGCTGATGGCGGTGATGAAGCCTAGTCAAGCACATACCTGTAGGGGATGAAGCTTGGGGAGACAGACACACCCTAATCCCCCAACATCCTGACCTTAGCAAACCTGTTGCAGCATGTTTACTGAAGACCTGGCAACCCGTTTTCTCCTGTCACTCAGCTTTCCTGCCCACCTGGCTCACATAGTGCCATGGGTGGGCTCTGGATTGGAGTTCCTTGGCAAAGCTTATTCTGCCTTTGTGAGCTAATGCCTCAAACCAGGAACAAAAGCAGTCAGAGCAAATTAAAGACCAATTATATTTTGTGCACGCCGGGACAAGTTGGCCTGAGAGACGAGAGGGAGAGCTCAGGGGTTGCACAGCATGATGGATGCTGATCAACTTCTGCACCCACTGCAAACGATTTTTATGAAATTCAGCAGCAAGACTTTAAAGGAAAAAAACCTTCAACACAATGTGATTCATCATTCTCAATGTTTGATTATTCTAAAACCTCTAAATTACTTCTTTTTTCTTAAATTATAATTTCTGTTCAAGGTTTGGGATTCTGATTAGATATGTTTCTTCCATCTCTTCTGGTGTTTTAAAGCACTTGATCTTATCTTTAAAGGGGCAGTATTATGAAAAACTCACTTTTGTTACAGTGATATACATTCCTTTAGTACGGTGGCTGGGAAGTGTCAGGTGAATGCATTTACAGAAACGAACACAAATGCAAACAGGTCACAACACGAATGCAAACTGGCCACAACGGAAGTGTTTCCGACGGACCGGTATTACAGACGGACGGGTATTATGATATGATAGCCTGATATGAAAAATATAAGAGTATCCTAATCAACTTTCACTTACTTTCATACGCGTTTCGATGTCTTCTTCTTGTTCTTAACTGTTCTGGTGGGTTAAAAACATCTGCCAGAAACGTGTCCGTCTGTAATACCGGTCCGTCGGAAACACTTGTGAAAAATTGCATAATACTAGACCTTTAACACTTATTGTTCTGTAATATTACATTTTCGATCAGGGAGGGTGTCCGCGGGGTCTTGAAAAGTATTAAAAATTGATAAATCAATTGCGGGAAAATTAAGGCCCTTAAAAAGTATTAAAAAGTCTTAATCACAATTTCTGAGGTGCTAAATTTTATTGGTATTCAAGGTTTGATTGTGTAGTCGGAGCTAGATTTCTTCGGGACCACACGCGTACGGGTGCAACGTCACGTGACGAATGTTCTGACACTAAAACAGACGAGAAGAAAACAAAAATGGGAGGAAGACTGCTGTTGGCTGCAGACAGTAGCATCTTTCTGTGGTCCACCAGCAACACGACCACCTGGTAACGTAACAGGTGAGCTAGCCAACACAGCTACGACCGCCACCTCTACTTCATTTTTTGCTGATATAATGGTGGCTATGGGCGTCACGCCAACGCTGCATGCACAGGTTATCTGGTGTCTCAACACTTATTGAAGTCAAACGAAGGCAATTTTGATATTTTTAAGTCGATGTTTGCGTTTCGCATTTGGACATTGCTGACGTTCACCTGTGGCGAGGACAAAACTGGATACGTCATGAGATTCGGGTTAGCACCGTACTTTAAGCAGGAAACACCAGCAGCGCAGGACGGTGGCTCCGTTAGCGGGGAAAGACGGAAGACCTCCAGCCCCTAGGACACTGGACATGCTAAAGGAGCTAATGCTAAAGGAGCTAATGCTAAAAGAGCTAAGTACAGACAGATAACACTGCTGGTTCACCTACTGTCTGGTTGGTTTTAAAATCTAACAAGCTTTTATGGTGCAATTTTATGTTTGAAACGTGCTACATAGATACATTTGATTTGAATGCCTGTGTATTTCAAGAACAAACAAAAGAAATTCAAATCATAATGTCATAAATGAACAGACTGCCGTGTCAATTCACAGGAGTTTGTTGCAAAACTGAATGTGAGGCAGCTTGTCTCTCAGTATGGATCCCAATGTTAATTTACCCAATTTGTCAAAGAGCTGATGTACACAGAGAAGCTGATGGAAAGCAAATCACACAATCTCAGGCACATGTCCTAAATTTTTTATCATGTTGTAATAAGTTCTTGTTTTCTGCCAGTTGGCCTTGAATAACTGTTGTTACTTGTTGTGACCTGAGGGGAATATCAATAAACCTGCCTTTAGTTTAATTTATTCTTTCAAGTTTTATTCCTTCTCATCTTACATCATTTCAGTTAAGCTACAAACTACAACTGTTAAAGATGTGTTGCTAACAACAGCTTAAAGTGCTGATAAGGTCTTACATTTTTTTGAAAGGTTTTTAAAAAGGTATTGGAATTAACCTCAGGATTCCTGCATACATCCTGTAGATACGTATTTTTTATTTAACACTACTTCTAAACATTATGCCTTCTTTCCATATTCATTCATTGGACATACAGGAAGCCAAAGAACCGGCCGATGTGCTCATTAATGTCCCATTAGTCTCCAGTCTTCCCTTTGTGTCCCAGGGGAATTAGAATACCCCATGGACCCATCTACCCCCTAGGCTTCCAGCATCTCTGCCAACACTGAAAAAACCACTCAGTTTAAACCATGGTGGCTTTGACTTGAAATATAGACTCAATTTATACAAAGATTGACACTTTATCATTTAGGTATGAAGCAAAAAAGAGCCATGCTAATCATCCACACTGCTGGTTATCCTGATCACAATTATTCTTGCATTCTGCCTAAAATTACTGGATAGGGTTGACTTAAAAACTGGCCAGATAATGTACAAAGCATCAAAGAATTTACCACCTGGTCAAGTATATACAATGCTGTTTGGATGGGGTCTGATTAATATAAAATCATTAAGTATCACACAGCACTGAGGAGGTTTTTTATTGCAGTTCAAGACAATGGATGAAATTATGGAATTTTTTTTGAGTGATGAGCCAAAGCAAAGCAAAAACATATACTGTAATATATATAATATATATAAGAATTGTGTTTTTGAGAGGTACAGGAATGAGATGTGGCTTTTCTTTATCCTTTAGTAGTTAAATATAGTTGTAGGAATAGTTTATTGTTTGTTTATATATTTGTATATACTGTATGGGTCTATTAATGTTTCGTACAATAACTAACAAAGTATGTTTTATATGAATATATATATATATATATATATATATATATATATATATATATATATATATATATATATATATATTACAACTTGCAAGGGGTAGGATTAGATTAGTTGTTTTTTTTATACTTTCTCTACTTCTTTTCTATATGTAAACTGTGGCAAAAGATGTCATCTATTTTATTTTAATGTTTTTTTTACTTATTCTTTTGTTACTGTATTAGGCAGATTATTTAATGTTATGGCTTATATGATGTAAAGCCAGGTCAATTATGGAAGTTTTAGGGCTGATATCGATTTTTAAAAAGCCACTGTATCTGTCGATAACGGATATATTGGTTGATGGCCGATGTATCAGCTGATGTATGAAATAAGAATGTTGATATACACACGATATATACTGTACTTTAACACAAATTCTCATAATACCCAAAACAAGCTTCAAGACAAAAAAGCCAAACACTACTAAATCAAAATAAGGAACTTTAATTAGTAACACACTGTCAACAAAAGGACTGTTATTTGGCCAGGCTGTTAATGGATGTTGATTAATCGGTTATAGCTAAAAACGGCCTAATTTTAGGAACGATTGATCATAGCTTTATTTTGTTATTGTTTTATTACTTTGCTTTTTTTTTGCTGTTCCCCGAGATATCCCAATACCACTTTTTCTGGAACATGTATGAGTCCTGGAATTTGAGTACTTGCTGATACTGACTACTAATACAAGTAGCTATTGTCATGATTGTATAGGAAATAAACAAGTTTGGTCATATTGTTAATTCATTTCAATTGACAATATTTTTCCCTTGTGTGTGTATACAGTATTTGCGTAAATGTGGCCACAGAAGAATCTGCTACATTGTGTTTCCATTTTAACCTGCAGGTTACAGGTATGTAGAAGTGAAGACTACGGCATCCTAACGCCTTAGTCCATTACCACAGCAACAGAAATGTTTTTATTTATTTTATATAATTTTAAAAGACGATGTAACAAAATGTTTTGAATGACCGCAAAGCAAAACAACAGGTTATATGTATTCTGTTTTTTTTATTTTGCAGAAATGCTGTACTTGAATTAACTTAACAGTAGCATAACCAATTTAGCGTCTGCGTTGTTTCACCCCATGGAATTAAATTCAGAGGGTCCAGTTCTTATAGTGGGGTCTCCTAACCCTCTTCCCCTGGTCAGGGGTCTGCAACCTTTACTCTACAAGGAACCATTTAACCTCACCTGGATTAAAGTCCTCCTGGAGCCAAAAAAAACCTTCTCAATGAAAACAATACAGTGAATTAAATTAT